>NC_064811.1:27293000-27510643 GCF_023721935.1 Panthera uncia | reverse complement strand
AAAAAAAAAAAAGTTGCAACTGGGGACAAAATAGGGTGAGACACCAGTGTAAGTGTATGAATTGTCAGGTGTAGTATCTCAGGACACTGAGATGTCCAAGAGAACTAGTGATTGTATAGACTATGCAACTATATGCCTGTTGATGGACTCATTCAAGAAAATGAAAGATGGAAGGTAAGTAATCACCAGTTCATGGCAAAATGTGAAAAACAGAGGGAGTAACTGGTAGCATATAAAGAGATAATCCTCTCCTTCAGCAAGAGGGCAGAACAAAAATAAGAAGCAGTCCTAGGATTTAGTTAAAAGGGTAGCAAGTGTCAGAGCAGTTTAAATTCTCAAATCCAGCAAAATGTTAATGCCAAGCTTAATGTTTTATAAGAAAAAGTGAAAACTGTCCAAGTTGCAATAGGGGCATGCAGATAGATGCAGTGAAAAATCATGAATCCTTTGATTCTTTGGAAATACTTTGGGTCTACCAAAGTGGCCAAGTCCTCTATATCAGTGCACCACCCCCGCCCCAAATTTAAAGACAATACAAAATCTCTATTTTAAAACAAAACTGCACTACTTCACTCCCACCTGCCCTCCTGGCCACCGAAGAAGGAACTGGGATCAAGACACTATCGAATCCGGCTGAGAAAGTGTTCAGGCTGATGAAAGAAGAAAGAGGCTCTACACTGAAGAAGCAGCAGGACCTAGCCAAAATGTTCTGGCAAAAGCGAGGGGACCACAAATCAGATTGGATCTTGAGGATGCTGGGAAATAGTATAAAATTGGATAAATTCTTTATATGGCAGCACTCTCTTATCACACAGGATTTAACACCCCAACAAGGGTTTGGGGAGTGATACTAACATCCTGCTAGGAGGACTTTTGAAATCTTGGAGAAACAAATTTCCACAGTAAAATTGATAAGCCAGAAATGCATAGCAGATGGTAGAAGAAAGAATCATAAGAATCAGATAAGTAGGGTTATTAGAATAAATATACTAACAAAACCCATCCAACTACTCTTTTTGATGGGATGATGCAGTGGGTATTCTGTTCACTAAAGCAATAAGGATGCGGTGTTGAAAAGAAAGCTAGCCTCTCTTACATGTTTGTTACCCTTTTTAAAATTGTTCCATAGTTTCTGGATATTCATTTTAGTATTATTATTTATATTTCTCTCTTGGCATTTTAGTTTGGGGGAGTTTCTATTGATTTATCTTTAGGCTCCTTGATTCTTTCCTTCTCTATGTCCAGTCTACTGATATACATATCAAAAGCATTCTTCATTTCTGTTGAGGTATTTTTTTTTTTAGTTATCTCATTTTCTTTTGAATTTTCACTCAGAATCTCTAGCTCTTTGCTTACGTCGCCAGTTTGTTCTCGCACATTGCCATTTTTTCCTTTAGATCCTGTTAGCATAGATCATAGTTGTTTTAAAATCCTATCTGATAATTCCACAATCTCTCATATGTTAATCTATTTCTGATACTTACTTTGCTTCTTCAAACTCTATTTTTCTTCATTGCTTTTTAGCATTACTTACAATTTTTTGTTGAAAATCACCCATGATGTATTAGACGATGGGAATGGAGAACTAAAGGAAAACTGTGCTCCTCTGTGTCTCACCTACTTTTGATACTATGGTACCACACTTCTGACACCAAATGCGCAAGTTTTCTAAACACCAAACAATTCTGCAACATCACAGGGATGTCCTCCAATTTACTTAATTATGACACTATCTGGAATAGTGTCAGTCCCACAGCACTCCCTGTTCCCAACCCCACACTGCAGAAGCCAATCACGAATACAGAATGCAGATGGTAATCTATGCTTCAGACTGACCAGAGTTTCCCACAACCCCCTCCTTGGACTTGATTAATTTGTACAGTGGCTAGTAGAACTCCGGAAAACAATTTACTTATTACTTACTGGATCCTTGGTGTATTACAAAAGATTTTAGAGGATTCAAAAGATGAGCCATATGAAGAGATACCTAGGGCAAGTTATGGGGTGAGAAGCATTCAACTCCCATATCCTTTTCTGGCATGCCACCCTCTCCTCATTTCCACATGTTCATCAACCCAGAAGCTCTCTGAAGCTTTCCTTTTGGAGTTTTAAGGAGGCTTCATTGCTAAGCATGCTTGATTAATTCATTAGTGGTTGGTGATTGATTCAACCTCTAACCGTTCTCCCCTCCACTGAGGTTACAGGGTGAACTTGATTGAATTCTGGAGGAATCAGCCCCCATTCTGAGGGGCTTTCTTCTGGAGCTATTTGATGACCTTGTGTGTGTGTGTGTGTGTGTGTGTGTGTGTGTAAAGAAAACAAAATCTGTCATTGTTTTTATTACTTGGGAAACTCCAAGTGTTTTAGGAGCTCTGTGTCAGAAATGAAGGCAATCAATGACCAAATGTCTATATCTATATCTATATCTATATCTATATCTATATCTAATCTTTCTTATTATAAGTTGCAATATCACTAGAGGTAAATAGGCATTTACTGTGAGGTTTTATATTGATATGAAGAAGATTTCCACTGTGTTTACTGTTTGCTGTAGCTATAGATGACAGAAGTTTCAATTTCCTCTAGTGTCCTTGTTTATGTTGACTTTGTGCTTCTCTATGCACTACTCCACTGAGAGATTTTTGCACCTTGCTGCTATTTCTGTTGTATTTCCTGCTATTGTACCAGAGCCCTGTTGTCTCATTGTTAAAGTTTGAAGAAATTGAAACTTCTTCTAATCTTGCCATTAAATGTGAGTATGTATTTTAGTTAGTGAGTCTGGGTCCCTGAGATGTGAACTGCACAATGGTATTTTAACCTCCTTTCTCCCCCTCATCTGCTTAGATGAGGTAGAAAAACTAGTTAGGGCTAGAGTATGAAAAATGGCTTTCCCTCAGGTGGGATAAGCTCCAGTAACATTTCTCTGGAGAGTGGGTCTTTGTTGTTTTTGTTGTTTAATGTTTATTCTCTTTTGAAAGAGAGAGACAGAGCGCAAGCGGGGGAGGGGCAAAATCCAAAGCAGGCTTCAGGTTCCAAGCTGTCAGCACAGAGCCTGAGGCAGGGCTGGAACTCATGAAATGTGAGATCGGACCTGTGCCAAAATCGGACACTCAATCGACTGAGCCGCCCAGGCATGAGAGTGGGCCTTTGTTTTGGAAAATGTTCTGAATTTACTTGACAGCTATTACTCTACCTTTCCCCTGTGATCCCAAGACTTGATCTTTCTTGGCTCCTCACTCTCAGGACTTGGTGAGGTTTCTGGATGTAAAACCTGCAGAAGTGTGGGAGGTCCTCTGAAACTTGAGCCCCAGAAGTTTCCCAGTCTTCTGTTGGTCCACATTCTGCCTCCAGCAATTCATCCAGATTGCCATTTAATTGTCCATACCAATTTATGGCTCTAGAGGCTTCTTCTGGTAAGCAGATCTCATCTGTGACTCTCTGGATTCACATCTCTCTACAGATTTCAGGGTGACATTTTGCCCTGTGACTTTTTCTCTGATGTCTTAGAGAAGGTCATCGATTTTGATTTTGTTCAGCACTTATCGTAAAGATGGGACTGATGACTACTACACATTTCACACTTTGGAGCTGAAACCAGAAGTCTTTTCATACCCTTTTAATAACACTCTGGTTAAGAGCTGAAGTGGTAAGTCTTTCCTGTTTTCTTAATTATGTTCATCTTCTTCGCACTCATCAGTGTCCCATTACATAACATCCTTGTATGCTACGTAGGTATAACTTTTCAGATATGGTGTTCTTCTGGACCGCATTTCTCAAAAGGAAGATAGTAAATATTTCCTTTCCCTGGTTAGCCTGGTCACAGGGATATGTTCTAGGAGTGACCAATAGGATGTTCCTGTGAGGTATTATGAATCTAGAGGCAGTGATTCAAATACTCAGGAAGGACAGAAAAATTGCATGGCCCTCGTAGAAAGATTGTGTTTGGAATAAAGTGGAGAAAAATTAATATCTGCACTGTAGGCAAGGGCCTAACAGTAACTTTGAGTTGACCTCTTTTTTTTTTTTTTTTTTTTTTTTTGGTTGCAGGCCACTTTCCCTTAGCTCTTGACTATTTTTGAAGTTTGTGAATCTTTAAACTTGCTCTTGTCTCTCCAACAAGTTCATTCTCTTCTTAAGCTAATCAGGGTTAATTTTTCTTGCATACAACCCTGAAAATTGACTGACATAGCAAACCTCCATTCAAAACATTAACATTATTTCTTTATATTTGCCTATTGAAAACATAGAACCCATGATAATGATATCTTCATTATGACATCATAGTTGTTTTCTCTTTTTTTACCTTTTACTTTTCTGATATGAATAATAAAATACCTAAAACCTACTATTTACTGAGTACAAAGCACTATGATTTAGTGGAAGTTAATTCACAAATTAGGTGATTCATTATTCACCCTGTCTCTAATAGGAGAGTTTTTTACTACTAAAAGTACTGGAACTTATAACTACTTATAACTACAATTAGCTACTAAAATATTCACTAACATAATAAATCCATCAGTGAAATATGATCTTGTAAAATAAAGTATATTGATATTCATTTCAAGGCAAAGCTATTTCTTGTGAGGTTAATTTCATATCTACCATAGACACACAAAGTTTAACTGTTCTATATATATATTACACAAATGTAAGATACTTAATTGATAGGTTCAGAGAGAGCAGAAATTAATGAAAGAAGAAAACATCTTGAACAAAAATCCCTGCACTTTAGTTAAAATACATTTATTCTATTAAAGTTTTACATTATTTCTATCTGAGTGAAGTGGAATATATATTAAACACTTAGTGATATTTAGCATAAAATAAAGAAATGAAAATCATGAAGTAATGTCAAAGGGCAATGTTTTTTAAAATAAAATATCCATGAGCACTATTTTACAAATCACAATTTATTAATTATTAGGTTTTACATGCAGCTTAAAGTTGCCTGTGAGCTGAATTAATTCATAGTAACTGAGATTACTTGAAAAGATCTAGGGAGACAGTGAGAAATTAACTAGGGTTATATGGAAAAAAGGTGCTTTGTCATAGATGTTCTATTAAACTGAAACATTCAAATGTATGCTAAGTGATGAGTGATTTTTTTTTTAGTTTCTTAAGGCACTCTTTACTATGCCATCCTATATTGATTTTCAGTGCAAACATACTCACACATATTTGTAATATAGTTGTATGCTTAAATCCATATATATATATATATATATATATATATATGAATACATGGAATTTATATAAATACATATATTTATACAATATAAGTATATTCATTTATCATATACATATATAAGTATATATTCCATTCATTTATTCATTTTTAAAAGTGTAATTTCTTATATAATTTGACCACCCAATGAGATTATCAAATGAAGTTAGAAATGATTCGGTAACATACATTTAATAGTGAGATATGACATCATATGTCACTAATTCTTGATTTAAAAGGAAAAAGATTTAGAGTCAACTGGAAATTAGAATGAAGTTAAACTAAACAGCAATCGTGCAACATGATGCAGGGTCATTTTGAAGACCAGAGAATTGGCTAAAATTAAAATTCACAGTCATGTGAAGCATTTCTGCAAAGTTAGTTGAGCTGGCTTCACTGTTAATAAATCTTCTTTAGAACAGGTAAATCTTCAAATAATCTTGCTATTAGTGTTCTGATGCAGGTAGCTCTTAAGTTGTTTTTGTGGTGGTGGTGATGGTGTGTAAATAAGTAGGGAAACTTGACAGAGAAAGTGAAGTTATTGGAAAAATAGTTACTGGTTGTTGCATCTCCAAATTCATGACATATGAAAGATCACAGATGTTATATGTATTTTTGTATATTTTTGTTAATCATCAAATTCATAACCTTCAGTCAAAACAGTTTATTTCAAACAAAATAATTAAGGCTTTTGCAGTTTTAAATTTAAGCCAATGCCATATCTAATTTAATATTTAATTTCATTTAATTTCCCTTGTTTTCCAACCCATCAACATATCTTTCCAGTTCATTTTTTCTTTACACACTTTCCAATTTGCAACCTTTATCCTCACGTCTCACACACATTACAGCAGCCATGAGTCTTAAAGTCAATGCCCACCTCAGCCATTAAATTACTCTGAATCCGGGGTGCCTGGCTGGCTCAGTCGGTTATGCGTTTGACTTTCGCTAGTGAGTTCAAGCTCTGCATGGGGCTCTCTGCTCTCAGTGCAGAGCCTGCTTTGGATCCTCTTTCTCCCTCTCTCTCTCTCTGCCCCTCCCCACCTCCTCTCAAAAATAAATATGTATTTATTTATTTTTAAAATTTTTATGTTTATTTTCGAAAGAGAGGCAGAGACAGAGTGTGAGTGCGGGAGGGGAAGAGAGAGAGGGAGACACAGAACCCGAAACAGATTCCAGGCTCCGAGCTGTCAGCACAGAGCACCACATGGGGCCCTGGAACTCACAAACTGGGAGATCATTCACGACTTGAGCCGTAGTCTGACCTGGGCCGAAGTCTGACGTTTAACTGATGGAGCCACCTAGGTGCCCCATAAATATACACTTTGAAATTTTACTCTGAATGTTAGCAAAATTTCCTTCAGGTGACTTCCTTTCTCCCATTTTCTAGCTCCTATAATAGATACACATACTGTATCCACATTAATTTTCTCAAACTTTTTTTTTTTGTTAGTGCAGTGCTCTCGCTAAGCCTTTCCAGTGGCTTTCATTGCTAAGAAAAAATAAAAAGTCTTTCACAACTGTACATCAAACTATCCTCATGCTAAAATGAATTCAAAAGTTATTACTTATAATCCTGGAACCCAGGTGCTGTTTTCTTTTTCTTTCATGCCTTTTGCTATTCCCTCATTCCTAGGATAAGCCGTTCCCCCACCCAATATATGTTTATAAATATAGAAATTTAACTCAGAGTGATCTAATAACATTTTCCTGCTTCCACTTGAAATCTTTGGTATGTTTTGCCTTCTTTAGGAATTCTTGATCTTCTCCCCTTCTATAGAGATCCCTTTAGATCTCCATAAGTATGCTTTTGTGGATCAGTACTTACCAAAAGTAAGAAGATATTTTCTCACAAGAGTTGCCAATTATGTATTTAATGAATAATTAGTGAATAAATAAAGTAACAAAAAGAAACCACAGAAAAATATGAATTAGGTTAGTAAGAAAAATAAATCAGTCCTGCAAGTTGAAATAAAACTTTTTTTTAAATTTTCTTTCCTGTGTTCCATTAGCATTACCCCCTTGTATCTTTAAAGGGGACTATTTTTGATTTCTCTTTAGAGCCAGATTTTCTTTGAACCCTCCAAAGTTAAGGCATCTGTCTCCACCTCCTCTATCCTCAGTCTTTATAGTAAGACTATTATTAGGTGATACAAACTGGGCCTCACATGGCAAACTTCCTTAAAAACTGGAACTTTGTAGAACTTTGAAAATACAATGCATTATTGACCTGATTGTTTAATACCCAACAGATTACTTTTTCTAGGGCTTAGTTCCCACATTATCTTTTGATGTTCCCGCGGAAGAGGTGAGCACTGGCAACACCAGAAGCCTAATTAGGAACACTGTTGTCACTAGGGGATATCTTAGACTTTCTTCAAGCTCAATCATCATGTCCTGAAATATACAGGGTGGAGTAATGCATCTTATAAATGCCAATTTATTTAGGTTCTAATCACAGATACTTCATCAACTGACAAAAGAAAAACCTCAGTAGGTAGACCACTTCAAAATCTGGGACAACTTACATGTAATTTCAGGAATCAGCAGGGACACACAGCTGGAGAAAAATAAAAAGCTTGCTGTAATTGAAAATTGCCTTGCAGCTTGTTTGTGATTAAAATGAAGTTCAGTTCCTTGAAATCTTGTTTAGCAATTAAATCTGTTTTACTTAGGCATTGAAATATTGTCTATTGTCTTGGAATGATCAAAGCAGTATGGACATGTTTGAGAGTTGAATGTTACATGAAAATGTGAATTAAAAAAAAAAAAAAACATAGCTGAATTCATCACCACAAGCAGAAGACTGTCTTCCAGAGAAATGAGAGGAGTAACCAGCTCAGTTCAATTATCCATCTAACTTGACGGTTCGAAATTAAATTGGATCATTATATTAGCAAGAAAGTTAATAATGACAAAGCTAAGTATCATACCTAGAAATGAACTATCTCAAAGCCAAGTGTCTACACACACTCTTTTGTTCAAGCTTTTCTAGTTCACTAATTTCCCTTGTGGGTCTGTTAGGCTAGTATATGCAAATAA
The DNA here is from genome assembly GCF_023721935.1 of Panthera uncia. Lineage (NCBI taxonomy): Eukaryota > Metazoa > Chordata > Mammalia > Carnivora > Felidae > Panthera > Panthera uncia. The sequence continues at coordinate 27,502,374 of NC_064811.1, read as the reverse complement.
ATTTGTGGTTAATAACATCTATTATCTTCAACTAGGCTCCAAATTTCATTGTTTCCCAACAGCTGCTTCAAATAAATATAAACGAAGGTAACATTTACGAAGGGAAGGAAATACTTCCTGCTCTTCTAGAAGGACTTCACTCTCAGCACCTAAATAACAAAATGAAATTTATTTGATTCACTTTGCAGCTCTGGGAACCTGAAATCATCCTCCAAGTTCTTGGGAATATGGTTTTTGACAGCTTTGTTTTTTAGTTAATATTTTTCACTGTTGAAAGGCTTAGGTACATTTTCCTCTACTTTAATCTGTTTTCCCATAGAGAATGTAATAAATTCTCCTGCAAATATTTGCATGTCTGTGCATCTCTCTTGGTATGCTGTTTACATTAAGGCTCTCATATAAGTTAGATGAGTTCGCCTCCGTAGCTACAGCTTTATTATTAACACAGCCTGCATGGCAGAGTTCAAGATCTTTCAAAAATAAATTTTATATAATCACTGTTATTCTAAGCCCACATCAATGAGTGAACACTGTCAATGTACAACAGCTGTCTGCCTGTGTTTGCTGGGGATGCTCACCTCAAAAGCTAGTTTTAATCTTTTGGTTAGGGAAAAACAGAATATATAAAACATAAAGATACCTAGGAAATGAATATATTTCACTGTGGTTCCGAAACTTGAAAAAGATCACATGCCTTGAGAAAGACAAAGCAGGCTTAGGGTTCAAATGTTTGCCGCATGTCTGTCCCCTTTTTTCAATGTAAAAGACTTTATAGTATGTTTGTATCCATTCCTTCTCTGCTTAACACAATAGCAGTTTCATTACTATGAGAAGAAGCAGGATGTTGTGGTTCTCAAACATTTTTTGCGTTTGTTTGGACCTCTTGAAATAACTCTGGGAAAATATACAATCATAGCACATTTTAAGTGGGAACTAAATTTTTATCATAAATTTAGATATTTGCAAAAAGCATAATGTACATTTTTATTTGTTTTAAATATATTTTTATCACATCTCAGGACTACAAGTAAACTAATTCTTTTTATAAACAGTGACCACTCTAACCTCATTAGAAAAATCAATTCTTAAGGTCAATCAGCCATATCAGAAAAAAAAAAAAAAGTCTGACTTTGATTTTTTTTTATTTCTAAAGAACCTATTAATGCATGCTCCCATGACAACCATCTCACATCTTCTGAATGAATTTTTATAATAGAATATTACAGAAGTTTGATGGGGAAATTTGCTGAGTTAATTTTTGGGGTGAAATAAGGCACTGACCCCTGCTATATGTCTTGTTTGCTCTTCCTAGACCTTCAATCATATGCAAGACACTCTCAAATTGTGCTTTTTTTCTTCATTCTTCAAGGTTTTTCCATCGCTAGGATGGCTCTGTAATGGGATTCAATATGGAAAATTTGCCTTAGTGTTGTGAAATGAGAGCAGACAGGCGATTGTAAAAAGAAATATTGGAAAAGAGAGCCAAGAGACCCCAGGTTTTTGAGGTAGGAAGTTGGTATCTGAAAACGATTTCCTCAAAATTATATATGCTTGTGTATCTCCTAGAGAGACTCCAAGTATTCGCGGCGGTATATACGCCCCAGTTTGACTTTGAAGACTTGCTTGGGACAGTATGTAATCAGACTCCTCTATTTTTAGGTAAGAAAATAATGCTGAATATCAATGAATTACCTTCACCAAAAATTGTGTGTCCCTTTACAGCCTGCAAAACTCGTTCTTGTGTTGTTTTCTTCTTGAAACCCTCCTCATCTGACTTTATCATTTGCATATTGCTTTTTTTCTATAGAACCATTATTTCATTTTTCAAATATCCAGTGGGTAATCACAGACTGAGACAGAGATGCCAGGGCTTGTAGGCTCTCAAACTTAGGTTTTGAAAGTTTGCCTTGTATCATTCGTGATGGTAGAGGAAGGTCTTCAGGCACATTGGAACACATTCAAAGTATATGATTGCTTTCTAGTTCATTCTGTCTAGATTAACAGTGACCAAATTGTTTTGGGTATATTTTATATTTATAACTGTATTTAAATTTCTGTAAGTGGAGGATTAGTTATATTTCCCTCTGATAATCTCACAAATAGCTTAGTATATTGGTTTGCAAATAATCAACACTTAATAAATACTGAATAACTTGTTTTAGCGATCTTGATTTAAAATTATAGGCTGAAAGACAATTGTTAGTGGGAAAAGCTTGCTCCAAGCTACTTAATCAAAATGATGACTATGATCCATGTAAACAAAGCATATGGTCAAGATTAAATAGGAGGTAGATACCGCAAAACAAAAATAAATTATTTGGGCATGCATTTTTCTCATTTATAATTTTTTTTGTCTGAAATTAAGCAGAGAATCCTAGGAACTACAACTAGTTGCATACATATGAGAAAACTCTTTAAGTTTTCTCTTTTAAATTTCAGCATCCATGAAAATTTTGAAACTTGACCTGGCTGACAGACAAAATTATTTTTCTTTGTATGTCTCACAATTTTCTGACATTTTCTACAAAAGATCTGCCTATCTCCATGTGTTACTAAAGCCTGTTTTGACTTTATACAGTTTAACACTTTTTTTCTACAGCATTTACTACCTTTTAATGTTTTTGTTGTCTGTCATATCCCTGGCTTGGTGACTATCATTTATTCAAACAGTCACTCAAAAAACAAGATTGAGTGACAACCATGTGCCAGGCACTGGGGGTACCTCACTTGCTCAGATAGACCTGGTTCCTGATGCTTATGAAGATGCAGTTTATCCTGGGTAAACAAACAATATAGCACTGCAACAAAATGGGATAGATATTCATAGAACTGAATAAGTAAGAGCCCAGTAAAAACACCCTGGCTTTTTTTTTTTTTTAAGTCACTGCCATCTGTGATATACTGTCCTTGTCCTTATTACTATCCACAGATTTCCAGGACACTTATACTATGTTCAAAGATTAAAGCACTTATAATTTACTTCATCAATCATGACTTTCTGCTCAATGGCTAGGTACACCAATACCAAAGACTATTATCCTCATCTGTGTTCTGCTCAGTTCTCTGACAAACCAGCATATAAGGCCATAAGTACTCTTGGATTTGTTATAATATTAAGATTTCAATTATAAATTACTTTCTATTTGCCAGGTATTCTGCTCTGCATTCTATGTGTACTAATTCATGTAATCCTGACAACAAACCTATGAGGTTGCTGTGGATTGAATTGTGTTCCCTCAAAAAGATATGTTGATATCCCTATACCCAATACCTCCATGTATAATTTTATTTGAAAATAAGGTCTTTATAGAGCCTACCAAGATAAAATGAAGTCATCAGGGTGGGCCTTAGCCCAACATGCCTGGTGTTCTTATACAGGGCAAATTTGGACACAGCGACATGAACATAGGGAAAATGAAATGAGGAGACCCTGGGGGAACACAGCCATCTACAAACCAGAGGGTGCTTGAGGCTGCTAGAATCTAGGAAAGAGACATGTAACCAGGCCTCCCATAGTATCTTCAGAGGGAGAATGGCCCTGCCAACATCATGATCTCAGACTCCAGAACTGGCCTCCAGAACTGTATAAAAATAAATTTCTGTTGTTCTAAGCCACCCAATTTATGGTACCACTTTGTTATGGTAACCCTAGGAAGCTAATAAAGGTAATCCATAGTAAAGAAATAACCTTGTCCAAGGAGAGGTCTGTCCTATTCTCTCAACTCCTGGAAAGTGATCTCTAAACTCTTGAAACATCCTACCTGATAAAAAGTATCTTTATTTACTTAGGGGACTTCGCTCATGGGCAGCTAATTTATGTCAGCAATGTGATTTATTTGAGGACTATAATATCAGCTCAACCTCTGGAAGGCCTGGAAACGAAAATCAGCTATATGACTAGTCAATCATGTCTATGTTAACTTGCCCCAGTAAAAACTCTGGGTATTAAGATTCAGATGAGCTTTCCTAAAAGTATTGGGGATACCCTATGCATGTTATCAAACATCAGGTCTGGGAAGAGTTGGTGCTCTCTATGATTCTACTGGGAATAACAGGAAGTTTCATACTTGAGACTTTTCTGGACTCTGCCTCTTTTATTAGTTGATGTAAGTCTACATCATTTTGCTGTAAAAAAAATGTAAATGTGAGTAGAATAGCTTCCAGTGAGTTCTGTTTATCCTATTAGTGAGCTTTTGAACCAGAGGGTGGTCTTCGGAACCCCCAAACTTGCAGTAGTTTCAGAAGTGAGAGTGATCCTGGGGACTTCCTGAAATATATGGACACTGTGTTGGCCTTTGTGTAGCATCTGGTGAAGAAAAATTCCAGAGGATTATCTCATTGGACTAAATCATGTATCAGAAGATTATGACCTACAGGACAAATAAGACATTTTGATTGTTTTGTTAATAAATCTTATTGACACAAACCTCACCCGTTCATTTACATATTGACTACAGTTGTTTTGCACTATAATAACAAGAGTAGTAACTAAGAGGACTTGTGGTTCTCAAAGCTTAAAATACACACTAACTGACCCCTTATATGTAAAAGCTTTCCAACCACTGTAACAGGTCATGGTATTTTGTTTGGTTGTATTCAGGTCTATGAAAGACTTGCCTGCCATATTTGTACAGAAATTTAGGACAGCATCCCATAGTACCACAACCAATTTCCTGAGGCTATTATAATTTGCAATGGTATCTGTCCTTATATTTATTTGTTAATCTTATCTGCCTTGGTCCACAGAAAGTACATAATAAATATTACATTGATTTCAAGAAAATCTTATTAGGCTTACTTTTATCTACAGAATTAAGTTCAAAATTATTTCCATGTCATACAAAGCCTTCCATGATTTGGGCCCAGACTTCTTTTCCAATATCATCTACAGCTACTTTCATTCATATAGCCTCTGATTCCATCACACTGAACACGGCTTGAACTTTCAAGGCTCATCTTTCAAGGCTGAGCTGAAATGCCCTACTTCTTGAATTTTTTACATCTCTTCCAGTGTAAATAATTCACTACTTCCTTCAAACTTTTACAATTTATATATCAACAAAACCCATCACAGTATTTTTCAGTAATATTAAAGATGCTTAAAATGCATAACAAGTGGATGAATAACAGACTAGGAATATTTCCTGAAAGATATACAAGTAACTACTCATCTAAGTCTCACATATGGTGACTTAAAAATTTAATGGAAGATTAAAATTTATTCCTTTCAGCTCTGACTCCCAGTCATTAATATTACCTCTCTTCTAATAAAAGCACTCCATTATTTCATGACCATGTCTTATTTTATTATATATCACAAGACTTATCAGAGTATTTGATAATATTGTAGTTGCTTAAAATTCATGATGAATGAATAATAGTCATGATCACCTTAGTGTACTTATATTTTTTCCTTTTGTTTGTGATGAAGCCATTGACTATGATCCTTTATCCCAATGCATCAAACTTCCTTTCCTCCTTATTTCCTTCAGATTGATTTCACCATAAAAGTCCAGATGCTATTCTTGTTTTACCTAGCACACCTAGTAGAAAGAGAAAGTTGGCATCTTTATGACCGACTAGTCTTTAACTAGAAGAATGTGATGAATTGCATGCAGTGGATAGATCACGGGTATTTGGTATTTGTAACAGCTGGGACTTCAAACTGCTTGGCATTTTTATACTTCTTTTATTAATAGTCCTAATCTTTAATGCAGCTGTGACAAACTTTTCACTAGCATAAAGTTGTTCACCTCTTTCTCCTCACCCCACCATGTTCGCAAGACTGATTCACCAACTATTGAAAATTGTTAAGTCAGATAAATTACTCTCCTCATCTGATTATTATTCCAAGCTATTAGTCTTTGAGAGTCAACATACAAGTAGAGTTAACGTGGTGATTTTACACGTTAGAAAAATTAACCAGGTAACTTTCCCTGTGGGGAACTAGAAATAAGACAAACCCTATGTGTGTTGTTCCTCTATATTCTTCAAGCTTTCTTGAGGAGACAAGACCTACTAAAATTTTATATTAAATTCCAGCAATTTAAATAGTCTCATAGTAGTATGATGCAATGGTTGGAAACTGTAGAGCATATACGCCTGGGCCTGCTTTAAAATTTCTGTTGGACATGGTTTTGATACAAGATAGTAACTCATTATTCACCATCACATGAAAGGGAACTGAAGAAATATGTACAGACTGCAGGCCTGTACATATTATCGATAAAATAGGAATTGAATTAAGAAACAAATTACTGTTTTATAAGAATGTTGACATAGCCAAGTAGTTACAATTCTCTGCTGTGTGTTTCTCCTATAAAAGTCTGGGAGGGGGATGCAACACCACCTTATTACAAGTCTATGTAAGGCCATCTTAAGGTTATCCTCCTTCACCAGGTCATTGGGTAAGAGATTTTAATGACTTATTTATTCAATAAAATTTGTTATATACACATTTATTACCATGCAAAATTTTCTCTTACTTAAAGGATTATAAAGTAAAATATGGGACTCACATTTTCATGGGAGAAAAAGACCAACATCCCATTTAGTGCTAATTGTAGTTCTTCCACAAATGCTAGAACCTACCATAGTAACACATGTATAAAAGTGGCTGAAAAAGGCTATTTAATAAATAAGTAACATCATCATGCAATGAACAACAAAGCAAATAAACATAATTAAATAAAGAAAAGCACTGTGATCTAGAAATAAAGTAGACATTAATTGTGATTTCTAGAACGCAGTGTCAAAGAAACTTCCTAGGAGAGATGGCTCTTGATTTGAGCCATGAAAAGTGAACAAGTTGTTTTTGCAAAGGTGGAAAAGAATGTCCCTGCCTCAGTTTGAAAGGAACCGGTTTCTGTGATTTTAACCAAGTCTATACGTGGAATAGAATATTTGGAAAGTAGCGTGTATAGTGGTTAAAAGCCGACCTATTAAATCCTGACACATTTATGTACTTACTAGTTTGTGAATGTGAACAAGTTATTTAATCCTTACTTTTAGGCTTCAGTTTCCTCATCTGTAAAGCATAGATAATCATAATATCTGCCTTCTCATATCTTTTCAGAATTCATATCTCTTTTTTCAAAATTCATATCATATCTTTTCAAATTCACTGACATAATAAAAGCACTTGCAGGAGGTTCTAGCTGCTGGCTAGTACTCAATACATGGAAGGTGTTATGAAGAAAATTTCTTGCCATGCATCATTGACGTGGCATAATCACATACTGAGAATCTGTAAAGTGAGTGCTATCATTCAGGTACTCTGGGAATGGCTCTGCTGTTAGTGTGTTTTTTTCTTTCAAAAACAAACAAACGAACAAACAAAACACAGACAAAACAAATAAAATGGAAAAATCTGATGGCCCAGGGTTAATTCCTGAGAGCAAAGAGTAAATGCTAATGTGACTTCTGTTCTTGTACCTGCAGTTGATGCTTGCACCGTTTCCTGTGTTGTACTGGTTCCAGGTAATTCCTCATGACCCTTGGAATGACCTTTTCTCATGTTCTCTATTGATGAAAAAAAATATTGTTTTCCAAAATAAAAATCTCAAATTCTTCAATATGTCCATGTTCTTGCCCCAGCTCGCCTCTCTAGTTTAATCTCTTTGCTGCTCTGTCCCTCTACGATCTAACAACATCCAGCTAACAACTATTTCTGTCTCTTTGAGCCTGGAATATTCACCTCAGCGGAAAATCCTGGCTCCCCCTGCCTCCACCCTTCCCCCTAAAAATAAGAATTATCCTTCAACACTGTGCTAAAGTATTATCATATTTTGAAAACCTCTTCGTCCCTGTTTTGACCCATTCCTGTGTAGAGTCAACATTTTTCTACACTTTTTTTTTTTCAACGTTTTTTTTTTTATTTTTTTTTATTTTTGGGACAGAGAGAGACAGAGCATGAACTGGGGAGGGGCAGAGAGAGAGGGAGACACAGAATCGGAAACAGGCTCCAGGCTGCGAGCCATCAGCCCAGAGCCTGACGCGGGGCTCGAACTCACGGACCGCGAGATCGTGACCTGGCTGAAGTCGGACGCTTAACCGACTGCGCCACCCAGGCACCCCTTTTCTACACTTTTTTATACTTTTATTATGACCTATCTGCTTTCATTTTAAACTTTGTTTCACTTTCCTGTCTTCACCAGAATGACCTGAGCTCCTGTGATCAGCCAAGTCGGGGTAAAATTAGGTGTTCCATAAATACTGGCTCATCAAACTTGTTGAAGTCTTAAAGAATAGGAAAGAAGAATATTTTCACAGTATAAGATTTTTTGGGCGAATTATATTGACTATGCCTTTAAGTTAGATATTGGCAAAATATATTTTAAAAATTTATTCAACGATCATAAAGTTAACAAAGGAATGTCTTGGATGCTTTTGTGACAGAGGATGACATTAAATTAGCACATTTGGTAGTGGAATTGTTGAAGTGAATTTAGATCTAGTTAGGAATTAGAAGCTGAAAACACCTGCTAGTTCACAGAAGCATAATTACGACTGGATAGCTCAGGCGACAGTGGCTGGGGGCACCAGTAGGGACAGACTTACGTTTTCTACCAGTGAGAGCTGCACACCTTCTCTCTGACCAGCACAACAGAAGATACCACCCTTTGTCATGTACAATATTGGAAGAGAGGTGATGAACAGATTAAGCAAAATACATCACTGATTCTATAGAAAAAAAAAAAAAACTGTTCACATTGGTTCAGTTTTATCTTATTCCCTAACAACAATGACCTTGTAAGGATTTGAATGCTAAGTCCACATCAGATAAGTGTTCTTTACAACTGCCATTATAGATCAGAGAGTGGTTTTAAAAGGCTTATGAAGATAGAGAAAAGAGAGAAAAGTGTGCAAATGAAAAAGCTAACTTGAAGCAGTATTTCTTCTACACAATGTAGCGGGGAAAAATCAGGCAGTGATCACCAATGCTTCTCTCTTTCACATTTTCTTGATAAACATGACTGTGCAATAGCTCCTTTTCATACAGACATGCATGTCTAATGAAGATGTTTAGAAGACATTAACAATTTTTTTTAACAACGAGAATTTAAAATGAAAAGAAAACCATTCACTGGTTAAAAAAAAAAAATGTTACTATTCACCAAGCCTCAAAAACAAGTTGCACTGTTGATAAAATTCTAATATCAAAGTTCTGCCTGTAAATAAATTTCAGAGGTAAAACCACTTTCATAAGGAGCTATGTGGGCTGCAGAACCTGTTGCTAAACAGTAAGGAGGCAAATGTGTCTATCAGTGTTAGTCGTCAGAAAACATTTCAGCATGTCCTAATTCCACAATAGGACTCAGTACCATTTATTAAGAAATAAAAAATAAATAAACATGAGAGCACATCAGAGATTTTATTTTTTCAACTCCCCACATTCTAATGAGTACTTAAAGTAAGGCAGAAAGTTTAAAAGCTTAAATTTCAAAGATAACTGTTAAATTTGCTTTGAATATCAATTGACAAATACATATACAAATGCATTTTCTAATTCAGTACTTGAGAAGACCACCACTGATGATATGACTAAGACTTCTTAAAAACTTTCCACCAATAATATCTAGTCCTATAATTTAGAATGAAAAAAATGTGGCATTTTTGTCCAAGGTAAACAAAGGTGTGGAAGACAAATCATTATTCACTCAGCTATTAGTCATTTATGTTACTTATGATGATAAAACAAATATGACTAGTGCATAAAATTATTTTTGCTGGAAATCTTTGCATTATACTTATTAAATCCCCATTGTGTGAAAGAGAAGGAGGTTGTGCTGTATTCAACTTGGGTATGGGAAACACTGGATTGAACCAAATTTGTCCAAGGACTTCTTGGAACACTAATATGTTAATGGTTATTGTGAGTATTCCAGAGGGAGATATATTATGCAACAATTTGACTTGTTTATTTTGTCATTAGGAACCTCCTAAGAATGGGACACCTGGGTGGATCAGTCAGTTAAGCATCCTACTTGGGCTCAGGTCATGATCTCCCGGTTCCTGAGTTTGAGCCCTGCACCAGGCTCTCTGCTGTCAGCACAGAGCCTTCATTGGATCCTCTGTCTTCTCTCTCTAACCTGTGTGCTCTCTTTCTCTCTCTCTCTCAAAAATAAATAAACATTGAAGAAAAAATAGTGCAGCATGGTGTAAAAGAATAAACTTTCCTGTCATACTGAACCTAGGTTTGAATTTTAACTGTGTGACTTTGGATAATTACCTCTTCATCTACAAATTGGGGTGGTGAATAGCACCTAACCCCTAATGGTGCTAAGATCAATTATAATTGCTTATATATTAATATGCTTAATAACTTTAGTAATTGTTTATTTTCCTGATTTAATAAAATAATAGATTTACATATATGTTATTAATTATTCAATTTATTTATATTATGATTATCTTATAAGAGCCAATTTTCTCTTTCCTAAGATTTTGATATAAATTGTGTTAAATATATCTGAAACTAATATTAGTATGCACCATCATGTATAAACTGAAAACCATTATCAGTCAGGAGAAGCTATTACTTCCTAATTTTATAGTTGCTTTTATTTTTTTTTTAATTTTTTTAACGTTTATTTATTTTTGAGACAGAGAGAGACAGAGCATGAACGGGGGAGGGTCAGAGAGGAGACACAGAATCTGAAACAGGCTCCAGGCTCTCAGCTGTCAGCACAGAGCCCGACGTGGGGCTCAAACTCACGGACCGCGAGATCATTACCTGAGCCGAAGTCAGCGGCTCAACCGACTGAGCCACCTACGAGACCCTATAGCTGCTTTTAAACATCTTTATAAAACTGCTTTTTTTTTTTAAGGGAGATATGTTCTTGAGATACTTACAAAATGAAGGTTATTGTTAATAGAAGGGTCATTCAGACTTTATTTACTGAAAAATAGTTACGAAATTTGAATCATCATTTTATACTCTAATAGTTCATCTAAGCCATTCTACTTATTTTAGCATAAATGTGGAATATATAATCATTTCTGATTATTGATTTTTTTCAAATTACATAGGACACTGGAAATATAAATTTTCATCGACTGTGTGCAAATAGGCCATGGATCTCCAATTACAATTATTGATAACCAGTCTTTGCTCTATTCCTGGTATATATGAAATTTTCCATGAAGTGCTTGAAAGTATCCCATCAATTATTTTCACATGTTGTTTTCTTGTTTCTTAAATGGCCAACCAGGCAAAGAATAAATTATACAAGGTCATAGGCAAACTTAATTTCTTAATCACTGTGCCATGTATAATTGGGTATTTCATGAAAAAAAATAATTATATATACTGCAGAAAATTTTATGATGTCATGTGTACCTTTCTATACTGCCTTATGATGGTTCTGAGGACGTGCTTACATCAGTTTCATTAGTAATGCCAGTACCCCAAGGCAATAAAAACACATGAGACAATATATGGAAATGTAATCAAGCTACTCATTTAATAATATGGTACCTAAGGGAGCTCTCTCTCTCTGTCTCTAATTCTCTTGCTGATGGGCAGTTCAGAAAAAGATCTGACCATATATAAGGAGATTTATGTGGCTGTTGTTTTGTCAATCATTCTAACCAATCATTTTCTCATTTGACATTGACTTACAACCTCAAATGTGTTCATACACTTGTTGATACTACATGTTGAAAGTTTTAAAATTAAAATCAATTAGGCATTAAAAATTCTGTGTGATTTCTTGATGGCTGTAAGTAGTAAAGTAGTTGTTACTGATGTGCATGAAGGGAAATAGAAGAAATAAGAAACTCGTCTCTTTTTAGAATTGTCTATTGCAATAGTTTATCAGATTGGTATTTCTATATCTAGTCAGTAAGTGATATTTTTACTTTCCTTTTACCCAATGAGAGTGGGTTTTTAAAAATCATATAAGTAGATTTATTGAAGAACTTTAAAAATATCTAAATATATATATACCAAAAAAATATATACAAAGAAAGTGGAAGTGACTTAAAATCCCACTCCATAGTATAAACAACAATAAGTTTTCAATGACTATAGTTCATGTATTTCATTATGCACAAATACATGCATGCAGACACATACAAATTTACTCCAATAAAGTCAGGTTATACATGGTTTTCCTTCTTTCTTCCCCACTGACACAGCCGTCAATATTAATGATCTTAACCAGTATACCATATATAATTGTATTCATTCATTACTTCAATTTATCCAATAATACTCATGACACTTACAAAATCATATAAAATACTTATGGAAATACAAGTATGGAATTGGAGAATTGCTATTGCTTATATAAGAAAAATTGGATAATGTTACATATTTTATTCTTTCTTTAAAATTTATTTATTTATTTTGAGAGTGGGGAGAGGGGCAGAGAGAGAGAGAATCCCAAGTAGGATCCACGCTGTCGCAGAGCCTAATGCAGGACTTGAACCCACGAACTGTGAGATCATGACCTGAGCCAAAATTGAGTTTCGGATGCTTTACTGACTGATCCATCCAGGTGCCCCAGATATTTTATTCTTATGTTTTGCAACTTCCCCAAGTCAACATAGTTCATGGGTGCCTGTCATTTTACATTATAGCATATCAACAGATGATTCATTCAACCATTTTGGTATTTGTAGACTTCCATTTTCCTCCTTTTTCTTTGATGTCTCAGATTGTGGTATTATTTTCTATGCAGTAATAAAAAGACACAATTGGCTATCTATCTGAAGCAAAATAATATTGGTTTCTATATTTTTAAGTAAATTCCCTATAGATTTAAAACTTTAAATGTAAAATTGTATATATAAAATAAAATGTTGCAGAGGTCTTAAAATTTTTGACCTTGAAATTAGGCAAAGATGAACATAAACTATTATACATTACTACATTTAAAAATCACCTGCTTTTATTATAAAATTCACATCTTTTTTATTAAATTAAACATTGTTATTCATGTGACTAGTGTTGGTAAGGTGTATGTAAGCGTGTGTGTGTGTGTGTGTGTGTTGTGGTAAGAAGGTAATTTATAGCTATAAATACTTACATTAACAAACAAGAAAAAATTGAAATAAAAAACCTGACTTTACTACTTAAGGAACTAGAAAAAAGAACAAAGTAAACCCAAATCTAGCAGATAAGTGGAAATCAAAAATATAGAGCAGAAATAAACAAAGTAAAGAACAGATAAACAATAGAGAAAATGAACAAAACCAAAGCTTGGATCCAAAAACCAAAACATGGGTCTTCAAAAGTAATAACACAGTTATTATTTACCTTCATTATTAACTTTATTTAGATGAACTAAAAAAAAAAACAGAGAGATGACTTAAATTACTATAATCAGAAATAAAAGCAGAGACATAACTACTGATTTTATAGAAATAAAAGGATTATAAAAGGTTATAATAAACAATTGTATACCAAGAAATTGGATAACTTAGATGAAATGGACAAACTCCTAGAAACACAACCCTACTAGCACTGAATCATGAATAAATAGAAAATCTGAATACATGCATAACTAGTGAGCAAATTTAATCTGTAACCAAAAAATCTCCTGACAACAAAAAGTCCTGGACCTAATGGTATCACTGGGAATTCTATGCAACATTTAAAGAGAAACTAACATCAATCCTTCTCAAACTTTACAAAAAAAAATCAAAGAGTGAACTCTTCAAAACTCATTCTATTGGTTAGAAAATCCTATTACCAAAATCAGAAGGAGATACTACTAGAAGAAGACCCACAGACCGATATTTTTTTATGAATGCTGATGGAAAATCCTCAACAAAATACTGGTGTATTGCATTCAAACCTATTGAAAGGGCTATACACCATGAAAAAGTCAAATTTATCCCTGGGATGCAAGAATGGTTCAACATATGCAAATCCATAAATGGGATACATCACATTAACAAAAAGAAAAACAAAAAATCGTAATCATCTGAATACATACAGAAAAAGAATTTGACAAATGCTTTGACAAAATACACCACCCTTTCATGATAAAAACCCTCAATAGGTTGGGTATGGAAGAAATATACCTGAACATAATAAAGACCACATATGACAAACCCACAGCTAACTCAATGGTGAAAAATTGACAGCTTTTCTTCTAAGATCAGGAAGAAGACAAAGTTGTACACTCTCACTACTCTTATTCAATATAGGTACTGAAAGTCCAAGCTAGAGGAATTAGGCAACATGAAGAAATAAAAGGCAGTCAAGTACTTCATTAAGAAGTAAAACTGTCATTATTTGAAGATGATATAATCTTATATTTAGAAAATCCTGAAGATTCAACCAAAAAAGCTTTTGAAACTAATCAACATGGGGCGCCTGGGTGGCTCAGTTGGTTAAGCGGCCAACTTTGGCTCAGGTCATGATCTCACGGTCCGTGAGTTCAAGCCCTGCATCGGGCTCTGTGCTGACAGCTCAGAGCCTGGAGCCTGTTTCAGATTCTGCGTCTCCCTCTCTCTGACCCTCCCCCGTTCATGCTCTGTCTCTCCCTGTCTCAAAAATAAATAAAACGTTAAAAAAAATTAAAAAAAAAAAGAAACTAATCAACAAATTCAATAAAGTTGCAGGATACAAGATCAATGTACAGAAATCAGTTGTATTTCCCTACACCAACAATTTCACACTAACAATTTGAAAAAGATATTAAGAAAACTAACCCATTCTCAATAGTATCAAAAACAATTAAATGCTTTGGAATAAATTTAACTAAGGAAGTACAAGATGTATATAACAAAAACTACAAAAATTTGTTGAAAGAAATTCCAGAAGACACAAACAAATGGAAAGATGTCTGTGTGTATAGATAGAAAGAATTGATGTTAATGTGTCTATACTATCCCAGCCCATCTACAGATTTAACACAGCCCCTATCAAAATTCCTATGGCATTTTCCATTGAAACAGAAAACCAATCCTAAAATATGTATGGAACCACAAAAGACCATAAATAGCCAAAATAATCATAAGAAAGAAGATAAAAAAAACAAAAGCTTTACAATTCCCGATTTCAAACTATACTACAAAGTTATTGCATTCAAAGCATTATGGTACTTACATAAAAATAGACACACAGAACAATGAAATAGAACAGAGAACCCAGAATTAACTTCCTGCATATACAATCAACTAATATTTGACAAGGAAGTAAAGAACACCTAATGGGGAAAGGATAGTTTCTTCAACAAATGGTGATGGGAAAACTGGATAACAACATGCAAAAAAATGAAATTGGACCCTATTTTACACCACTCATGTAATAGATCAAAGACTTAAGCATAATACCTACATAAGACTCCTAGAACAAAACAGGGAAGAAGTTCCTCGGCATTGGTTGAAGCTACAATTTTTTTTATATGACATCAAAAGCATAAATAATAAAAACAAAAATCAGCAAATGAGACTACCTCAAACTTGCAGCTTCTGTACAGCAAAATAATCAATAAAATGAAAGGCCACCTACCTTGGAAGAAAATATTTTCAAATTATATATCTGATAAGGATTTAAAAATCTAAAATATATTTAAAAACTCATACAACTCAATAACAACAACAGCAACAAGAAAACTCCAATTAAAAATGACCACAGGAAATAAACAGACACTTTTGCAAAGAAACATCGAAATGGCCAACGGGTACATGAAAATATGTTCACCATCATTAGTCATGGAAATACAAGCCCAAACCACAATGTGATATCATCTCACATGTCTTAGAATGACTACTCTCAAGAAGAGAAGAGGTAAGAAGAGCAAGGACGTGAAGAAAAGGAGACCATTATACACTGTTGGTGGAAATGTAAATTGTTGAAACCACCATGGAAGACAGTATGGTGGTTCCTCAAAGATGTAAAAATAGAGCTACCATATGACCACCGGCAATTCCACTTCTGGGTATATATACAAAGGAAATGAAAACAGAATATTGAAGACATATATGCACTTCCATGTTTGTTGCAGCATTATTTACAATAGCCAAGCTATAGAAACAACCTAAGTGCCTGTCAATGAAAGAATGGGCACAATAGAATATTATTCAGGCATGGGAAAAGAAGGAAATCCTGACATTTACAACATAAATGGGCCTTCAGGACATTATTCTAAGTGAAATTAGTCAGAGAAAGACAGATATTATATGATATCACTTATATGTGAAATCTAAAAAAAAAAAAAAAGCTAATCTTATAAAATCAGAGAGTAGAATGCTGGTTACCAGAGGTTGAGAGTGGGGGGAATGGCACAGGTGTCGCTTAGGGGCAAACTTGCAACTAATATGAATAAGTCCTGGATCTTTAATGCACAGCATAGTGATTATAGACAACAATACTGTATTATAAACATGAAATATACTAAGAGACCAGATCTGAATTTTTCTCACCACAAAAAAGAACTGATAATTATTTGATGTGATAGAGGTGTTAGCTAAGTTTACAAGGGCAGTCATACTGCAATATATAAAAGTATAAATTAACTTGTTGTTTACCTTAAACTAACATAATGTTATATGTCAAACATATTCAATTAAAAAAACTACTGAATCGGAAAAAATTTCATCAAACTGTGTATTTAAAATGTGTACATTTGTTCTATGCAAATTATCACTTATTAACATTGATTAAAATTGTTGGATGCAGAGAAAGAGTCAAAAGAAAAAGTAAAGTGAGGGGAAAATAATGTCAATCCATGAAAATTGTCTTTGATGGAATCAAGCATAGTCTGGTCTTCTCTTATTTCTGTCTCAAATTACATGGATTTCTCATTTATTTTAAATTTCCTCCTCCACACATCTAATATTCTCATATTTTAAATTAATGACTGTAGAAAAAAAAGTTATCAGATAACCAGACTGGAAAGTTCAATGCTTATCTCTAGAGATACACCGGACGAAATGTACTTCCCCCCCGAGCAAAATAAGAGTCACATGTGATTCATAATATGGTGTTTAAAGTTTCATGACAGCTTGTTCTACATTGTTGGAGATGCTCAATTTGATGGTTTGCACAATTTGAATTATGTGACGAGCTATGTGTTAAATGCCTTGCTGTAAGTACCTGCCTATGCTTCCCTGAAATTATGATATCTGGCTAAAATCTCACCAGTTCAATAAACTGAAGATAAAGTTCTGTGAATTCTTGCGAGACTGAAATCCTGGAGGAAAGGTAGTGCTGGGCCTGCAAGAGTTGAACCCTCAATGATTTCATATAGGTTTTCTTGTTGCACCATGTTACTTTACCTTTATTATACCCTAATGAGAGTTAACTCCATGGGGCCTTAAAAACCTCTCAATTTTTCTACTCTTTGTAATTGGTGCAATGATTCTTAAGTCATTGTTTTAATCTTAAATAATACAATTTATTGTTGTTTATTATGGTTACACTGAGGTTACCCCTCAAAATATTAAAGTACTTTTCTAGAACCATACTACTGTTAGTTTTTTCCAACATGTCTTTCCTCCTCACTCCCCAGCCCAGATATCTATCAAGAATAAAAGAAATCTAAAGAGGTAACATCTTTCCAGATGGGTGATGGGTATTATGGAGGGCACTTGACTAGATGGGCACTGGGTATTGTACGTAAGTCATGAATCACTGAATTCTACTCCTGAAACCAACATTCACTGTATGTTGGCTAAATACAATTTTAAATAAATAAATAAATAACATAGCATAACATAAATACAAAAAAAAAGATACAGTGAAAGACTGGGAAGGTTATTTAAAATGTTTAAGACAAACAATAGATTTTCAACAGATGATAGGTTAAGCAATATTAATGAACAGATTAATAAAAATTATTAAAAATGTCTGACAAAGAGATATATATGTATGATACACAAAGAATATCATTAAATTGTCAGTTTGAAACACTGAAAATTTTTTTATTCTTTTTTTAAATTTTTTAATGTTTACTTATTTTTGAGATAGAGACACATGTGGAGTGTGAGCGGGGGAGGGCCAGAGAGAGAGGGAGACACAGGATCCGAAGCAGGTTCCAGGCTCTGAGCTGTCAGCAAAGAGCCCAATGCGGGGCTTGAACTCACAAACTGTGAGGTCATGACCTGAGCTGAAGTCAGCCGCTTAACCGACTGAGCCACCCAGGTGCCCCAACACTGAAATTTTTTTGAAAAGGTAACATCTCCATTGTGAATGTTTTCCCCCTTTGTAAAAGCCAAGAAGAAATAATAAAAAAGGAGCTATGGGTAAAGGGGTATGATTTTGGGTCAACTTGGGGTGTTCTAAATACTAATCAAGAATGAGTGAATGAATATCAATCTAGCTTCAGAGCAATATATCTGAGAGGATAAGCAGATACTTTTGAATTTTCAACATATTTAATTATATTAATTGATTGATGATTAGCATTTTTTGTAGCTTTTATTTCAGGTGAGAGTTCTGAGGCTTAATTTATACTAAGCAAAAAAGACAGGTTTTATCAGTACAGAAAATCACATAGCAGAGAAGACATTTGGAGATTTGTCCTCAGGAAAAATCTGAAACAAGTACTTGAAGGCAGTTGATAGTATCTTTAACTCCCACCTCTTGCCTCTCTAAGAATCCATGTCAACCTCATTCCAGTTGATTTCTGTGGCTCGTACAGATATGGACTCATTCTTCTCATTTTATCATCAGAACTAAACACTCTCCAACTCCTTTGAAAAAAATCTAAGAGATGCACTTTGATTGACTATCCTCAGATCATGGATACATTACTTGGATAAGAAATTGCTGCGCATAGTGGCAGATACTAGAATCTTCTGACATCAGCATCTCAAGGGTAGAATGAGCAAGGAGTAACTCCCCAATGAGAAGATATCAAAGATGTAATATTTTCAAGGGCAGACTTTGATGAGCAAGGCAGACATCCCTTCATGTCACCTACAGCTCTACTCTGAAAAGACAAAAAAACTTGTCTATATACAGAATCATACAGTCATGTATGTATGCCTTTTCACTGGAATTTTATCCAAAGTATTTCATTTCAGTGAATATGTGTTGCTACTTTATAGGAAATATCTGCACCTGAATGATCTTTACCACTCTTTAGACATAAATGAAATGAAAGAGTATCACACTTTAAAAGCTGAGTAATAACTATCTAGCATATTTATAGGTAAAATTTCATAGTAAACTTCTTTAAAATTTAAAATATGCAAAAAACCCAATGACTTTCAATTAATTAATATCCTTTTCTAATGTGCAGAATAAATATAAGAGAATAACTCAAAATAATATCACACCAGCACAAAGACATAGTTCCCATCAAAAATTAATCCTAAATAATGAGGATTTTTAGACAAAATTATAATTGAAAATAGTTGCTTATCTAACATGCAAATGTTGTTTAATCAGGGACATCCAAATCACTTTCCAGCCAAATATTTCGCAGTTTTTGACATATTCTGTGAACTATACTGAAGCCATGCCCTCAGAAATATAATAGCACAAGTGAAGCCAGAAGTGCAGATAGCCATTTATTCATTTCCTCAGGTTAGGTACAATGGTGACTGCATTTTCAAAATTATCAGGGCCATACAGACATTGGAGCTTAAGGATAAGATCCAATTTTATAACAATTTGTTAAACCATAAGACATTCTAATGACACAAATGTCCACCATAGTAATTAACATCTTGAGTGATGATGCGATGAATGCAAAGAAACACTGCATACCTTAAATAAAAGTTATATGACATGAGATTAATTTGATGAAAAGAAAGCACGCTGTGAGTGAAAATTTAGCTTTTTAAAAAATATTTGCTTTTACTGTGTGTACTCATATTTGTAAATACCATTTTACTATAAATGTGATCATGACATAAAGACTGGAAATGTTGACTTTTTATATTTAATGTTTGTGCGCATAAATATAGCCTTTTAATGGTGATGCGCTGCTCCAAATCTTGGAAGCTAGGATTATGCTTAGGAGAACAGAAGTTCTGAATGCCTGACTATCAAGAAACCCAGGGAATCATTTCCTTAGTTATTTTCCTTGTAGTGGATCCTGAATGTCAGATTTTCCTGCCCAAATACCTGAGCATCAGTTAGGTTTTGGCGGGGGGGACAAATTAACATTAACTAACACTGAGATTGATATTTAAACCTGTTCAACAAAGATAATTGCCATAGAAACCTGAAATAGTCACTTGAAATTGACAAAAGCGTTCTCTCTAAATAGACAAAGCTACATGAGGACCCAAATTCTTGCCAGAAAATCATCTGATGTATATGTGGAATCAATAAAAGGAAGTTTAGGAGGAGTGATGTCAACAAGATGGGGTCATGTGAAGGTCCAGCACTTATACCCTAACAGACACCAATTTTAACAACCACCCGCAGAGGAGAACACTTTTACAGGAGTCACAAGAGTCCAGATGAGAGGTTCCAGCACGCCGGTAGAAACACAAATCCAAGAATAGACACACTGAAGAAGGTAAAACAAGCGTGTCATTTTGACCTGCATTATTTATCTCCCCAGGTGGCACATAGCCTAGTCCAAAAGAAATGCCTCAGCACACAATTTCTTCTAGGGAGGAAAGGGAGAGCAAAGTGACCTCCCACCTTCCCGAGACTTGCAGAATGCTGCCCTAGAGGCCCGGTTGTGTCTTTCCCAATTCCAGGCACTGTGGGCATTGGCAGAGATGAATAGCCTGGCTACAGCCAGAAGCAGGGAAAAGCAGCAGGTGCTCACAGCAAAGGGCCATGGATCTCCGTAACTGACTGAAAATCGTACTAACTGTCTCCAGGTTTCACCAAGAGTCCCATCCATGATTCCCTAAGGGTGCCTCAACTGCACACCCCCTCTACTAGCTCATGTGTACCTAGAGTTGTTGGTTCACAAGCTCCTCAGGAGCTTCTCAGGTGTAGTTTGAACTTGGGCCTTGTATGTGGAGGTCAAGGAGAGACCAAAGAAAAGGGCAGACCACTCCAGATTAGCAGGTGGCAGTTTTAATCAGCAAGAGAACTGACTTAAAGTGTCTTGTCTTGGGTGGCCACAAGAAGAGTAAATTTCCACACCTGCCCACCAGAATCTTAAAAGTTTATGTGGAGGCCTGACCCGGATTCAGTCACATACATAATTCAGATGGTCTGAACCCCTCAGTCTTATCTCTGAGATGGATCCTTTGGGCAACCTCTGGGAAGAAACAAGTGGAACATACATTCCAAAGCCAAGGGAAGGTGAGAGGCTTCCAAATGTCTGAGTCTTGCTCAAGGGTCAGCCATGTCTTTTTGATGACCTCTCCCAACACCACTACTCTGCACCTTCTCACTTAGTGTCTCACACTCCCCTGCAGATGATCACACAGGCCTCCACAGCCAGTGCACCAGAGCTCTCACAGAAAGCACATGGGTAGCAGCATCAGGCTCAGGTCTGTTGGAATGGGAGAAGGCATGGAACCATAGACACTTGTGGGCACTGCCCTAGGAAAAGTAAGTCGCACTCTCTCAGTATCCAGCCTGGCTTTGCAGGATTGAAAATAGACACAATCCAATGACTTGTCTCCCAATAAGGAGCAAGAGTTGTGGAGTAGGCATATCCATAGGAAAGGTTTGAGATTATCCCAGAATATCTAGCTTCTTACTTTTTTGTTTGTTTTTTTTTTTTTCTTTTCCCCTTCGGTAGAAGAGGATGACTAGAGCTGGTTGGAGTTGGGTACTTCCCTTCCCCAACTCAGTTTCTGAAAACACTCCAGCAGGTTAAATTCTGGTTAACTAGTTTTTCCTGAGGGCAGTCCTTGTTAAGAAGAACAGAGTGCTCTGACTTAGTTCAAAATGTCTCCTTTTCCTTGCTCAGAAGCAAGGGAGATTTTCCTCTGATTTTACTGTGAGAAATTGCATGACCTCCTGGAAGTAAATCACACCTCATACGATCAAATCCCCTTGGAGTTTTCTTCTTCTTTTGGTTTGTTTGTGCTGTATGTGCACAAGTGGGGGAGGGGACAGAGAGAGAGGGAGAGAGAATCTCAAGTACCCTCCATGCCTAGAACAGCCCAGCACAGAGCTCAAGGTAGGGTTGGATCGCACAACCATGAGGTCATAACTTGAGCCAAAATCAAGAGTCAGACACTTAACTGACTGAGCCACCCAGGCGCCCTGCCCTTGGAGTTTCTAACTTTCAGATTTGTTCTCACTGAGTCTCTAGCAATCTGTCAATTGCAATCCAGATTTTCTTACCCTGGCACTTAGTCTCCTGGCAGTTTCTACTCATGAGTCTCTGCTCCAGTAAGCCTCAACTTTCTGTATTCACTTGTTTCTTCAATCTTGCAGGCAGTGGTTTTCCCTGGGTCTTCCCTCTTATAAGGATCTAAGAAGAATTGCGTACTTTCAGATCTGTTCAGTATTGTATGCATTGTTAGGTCAGAGTGGCAACTTCCAAGCTCCTTACATTCAACACCAGAAACCAGAGATCCCAAAGTTAAGTTTTTATCACTATTGACCAATATAACTCTAGCATAAAATTGACTGTTAAACTGATGACAATTGACCGTTATAACTATAGTGTTAAAAAATATTAAAAATAACTATAGCTAGAATAATTTGTTAATATCAAGTAGTTTTTTCTGATCACAATGACTCAAAAGCAATAACAGGAGGAAAACTCAAAGCATATGGATATTAAAAACATGCTCCGAAAAAAACCAATGAGTCAAAAACATCAAAAGAGAAATCACAAAATATCTTGAGACAAATGAAACTGGAAACACAACATATCAAAACTTATGGTATGCAGTAAACTGTTCTATTAAGGAAGTTTATAGAGATAAATGCTTACTTTATAAAAAAGAAAGGTCACAAAAAAACTCACACAACTCCTCAAGCAACTAGAAAAAGAACAAATTAAGCCCCAAATTAGCAGAAGAAAGGAAATAACAAAGATCAGAGAAGAAATAAAATAAAATTGAAACTAGAAAAAAAAACAGAACTAAAAATCAATTTTTGATAAGATACACAAAATTAATGAAACCTTAGCCAGACTAAGAAAAGAGAGAGACTAAAATAATAAAATAATGAATGAAAGAAGAGACATTACAACTGATATTTAGAAATACAAAGGTTCATAAAAGACCATTATGCAAATTTATGTCAATAAATTGGAAAACCCAAAATAAATAAATAAATTCCCATAAACATACAACTTACCAAGACTTACTAATAAAGAAAAAAAAATTTGAATAGGCTGACAATGAGTAAACAAGATTGAATCAATAGTTAAAAATTTCCTAAAAACAACAGCAACAACAATACCAACAACAACAATAAATCCCAGGACCGGTTGGCTTCACTGGTGAATTTTCCAAACATTTAGAGGTTTTTTTAAATGTTTTATTTTATATTTGAGAGAGACAGAGAGACAGAGAGCAAGCAGGGGAGGGACAGAGACAGAATCTGAAGCAGGCTCCGGGCTCTGAGCCAGCAGCATAAAAACCGACGTGGGGCTGGAACTCATGAGCAGTGAGATCATTACCTGAAATGAAGTCAGATGCTTAACTGACTGAGCCCCCCAGGCGACCCCCAAACAGTTATAGAAGAGTTATCACCATCCTTCTCAAACTCTTAAAAAATTGAAGAGAAGGGAATACTTCTAAACTAATTTTACAAGAGTTGCATTACCCAATACCTAAGCCAAATAAGGACACTACAAGAAAAAATTGCAGGCTAATATCTCCGGAAAACATAGATATAAAAATCATCAATAAAATACTAATAAATCAAATTCTATAGCACAATAAAAGGTCATACACCATGACCAAGTAGGATTTATCCCTAAGATGCAAGGATGGTTCAACATATGCCAATCAATCAATGTGATAAATTACATTAACAAAATGTAAGACAAAAATCATGATCATCTCAATAGATACAGAAATTGCATTTTAGGAATTTCAACATATTTTCATGTTAAAAAAACACTCTCAATAGATTGGATATGGAAAGACTTTAACACAGTAAAGTGTTACTCAACACAGTAAAGGCCATATATGTCAAGGTCACAAATAACATACTAATGGTGAAAGGCTAAAAGCTTTTCCACTAAGATCAGGAACAAGACAAGGATATACACTCTCACAATTTCATTTTAACACTGGAAGTGTTCATCAGAGCAATTAGGCAAGAAAAAGAAATAAAAGGCAACCAAATTTGAAAAGAAGTAAAATTGTCTCTGCAGATGATATTTTATATATATATATATATATATATATATATATATACAAAATACCAAGTAAGCACTGTACCAAAAACTGTTAGAACTAAAAAATGAATTCAGTAAATACAAAATTAATACAAAATTAATATTCAGAAATCGATGGTGTTTCTACACACTAACAACAAACTACCCAAAGAAAAAAATTAAGAAAATAATTCCATTCATCACAATAGCATCAAAAATTCCATTCATCACAATAGCATCAAAAATTAAAAAAACACTAAGAAATAAACTTAACCAAAGAAGTGAAAGATCCATACATGGAAAAGTATAAAGCACTGATGATGAAAATTAAAGAAGACACAGATAACTGGAAAGTTATCCTGTGTTCATGGATTAATGTTGTTAAAGTGTTCATATGTTGAGAACACCAAAGTGATTTACAGATTAAAATGACCTCTATTGAAATTCTTTTTTTTAATGTTTATTTTTGAGAGAGAAAGATAAAACAGAGTCTGAGCAGGAGAGGGGCAGAGAGAAAGGAAGACACAAAATCTGAAGCAGGCTCTAGGCTCTGCACTGTCAGCACAGAGCCCAACGCAGGACTTCAACCCACGAACTGTGAGGTCATGACCTGAGCCAAAGTCAGACACTTAACCCACTGAGCCACCCAGGCACCCCTCTATTGAAATTATAATGGCATTTTTTACAGAAATAGAAAGAACACCCCAACATTCATATGGAACAACAAAAGACCCCAAATAGTCATCTCGAGTGAGATGCACAAAACTGGATGCATCACATTGATTTCAAATTATATTATGGAGCTAGGGTCAATCACACAATAGCATGGTACTGGCACATAAACAAATGCACAGACCAATATAACAGAATCGAGAGCTCAGAATTAAACTCATTCACAGTTAACTAATCTTCCAAGGGTATCAAGATACAGAATGGAAAAAGAACAGTGTCTTAAAAAAATATTGTAGTAAAAACTGGACACCGTTCACCAGAGAATGAAATTGGACACTTTTCTTAGACCATACATAAACATCAAGTCAAAGTGGATTAACCACTTTAGACATGAGACATCTAACTGTAAAACTCCTGGAAGAAAACATAGGGGGAAAGTCTCTTCAACACTGATCTGGCAATAATTTTTTGGATCTGACACCAAAATCACAGGCAACAAAAGCAAACATAAGCAAATGAGATTACATCAAAGTAACAACTTTCTGCACAGCTAAAGAAACAATCAGCAAAATGAAAACGCCATCTACAGAATGGGAGAAAACATTTGAAATCCATATATTGATAAGAAATTAATATTCAAAATATATAAACAACTCTAACAACTCACTGATAAGAAACAAATAAACAAAAACAAGTAACTTGGGGTGTCTGCGTGGTTCAGTCTGTTAAGCATCCAGCTCTCAATTTTGGCTCAAGTCATGATCTCATGGTCCGTAAGAGCCAGCCCTGCGTTGGGCTGTGCTCTGACAGCACAGAGCCTGCTGGGGATTTTCTCCCTCACTCTCTGCCCCTTCCCCACTTGGGTGTGCATGCTCACACTCTCTCTCTTTCTCTCTGTCTCATATTTATTTATGTATTTATTTGTTTATTTATTTAACTTAAAAAAACAATTAAAAAATAGACAAAGACCTGTATAGACATTTATCCAAAGCAGGCATGCAAATGGTCAACAGGTATATGAAAAGGTGCTGAACACAATTAGGAAAAAGCAAATCATCATAAATGCAATCATCAGGAAAATCTAAATGGAAGCTACAAAGAAATGTTATCTCACCTCAGGATCTGGAAGAGGTACCTGCTCTCCAATGTTCATTATTTGCAATGTCTAAGATACAGAAATAATTGAAATTGATAAATGAGCAAAGAAAATGTGATATATGCATACAATGGAATATTATTCGGCTTTAAAAATGAAGAAAACCCTGTCATTTACAGCCACGTGGATGGACCTTAAGAACATTATGCTAAGTGAAATAAGCCAGATGCAGAATATAAATATTATATGATCTTTCTACACAGAATCTTAATTAGTCTAACTCAGAAGCAGAGAACATAATGGTGGTTGCCAACAGCTGTAGGAGTAAGGAAATGGGAGGTGATGGTCAAAAAGTAGTTTGAATTTTGCAAGATAAATTCTTGAGACCTTACAAATATACCATAGTGCCAATAGCTAACAATGTTTTATTACATACAATTTGTTAAGCGGGCAAATATTATATCAAGTGTTTGTATTACACACAAACACAATAATAATAAAAAATAATAAAAATAATAACAGTAGGAAATGTTGGAAGATGATGGATATGTGTATGCCCTTGATGGTGGTGATTGTTTTCTGGGTGCATTCTTATCCCCAAACTCACCAAGTTGTATGCATTAAATATGTGTAGCTTTTTACATGCCAATCATATCTCATTAAAGTACTTTAAAAAATAAAAGCAAGGTGAATTGTATGAATTTTTATTGTTAGCATCAAGTTATTCGCATTTAGGATAAATAACAAAAGAAAATTGACTGATTACTGACATCCTACACTAGAAATCCAGCAATTATGGCAGTGATTCAATTTTGCAATATTCACTTCCACCATCCCCAACCCCTTTCTGACTGATGATACAATTTCATTCTTCTCGGCCTGGAATTCACTTTTCCCAAAATGACTTTTTTGATGATATGCTTATATATATGACTTAAAATTCAATGGGTGATACAATTTCTCTATTATCAAGATCATCACTCCATGTTCCTCAAAGTCAATACTATGTAACAGCTGCAGATACCATTCAAGGAATTTCAGAACCAACTCGTGTAAAACTGGATGCATTTTAACTTATTAGGTTATCAATAGAGAAAATAAATCTCAGTATCCTTTACTCTCATTAGTTGATGTAATGATTAATCTTATTTCATGACTTTCATATAAATATCATATTCTAAATTTTTAGTTAAACCTAAGTGTAATGGTTGTGTTTAATTATTAATGCGCAACCTACCACCTTATTTCAGTGATTTCCCATTTTCTTCTAGTCATTATATTGTATATTAGTTTCATTTCCTAAAAACTTAAGGTACTTTGTGTTTCAGTATACTAGCAGATGTGTTTGTCTAATTATTACTTATCTTTTTCTCTGCCTCATAATTTTGTTCACATTTGCTGTGGAGATTTTTAGAAATCATCTAGATTGTTTAGTACAGGAAGAAAATCAACCCTGGACTGACTAATTACTTGCAATCTTCCTGTTTTTCCCTGGATACATTTTCATTCTTACATACATACATCGGGCATTTTTGTTAACCCTTTCTATATACAACTCTGCTATACTATGTACTGTATACAGTTCTGCTATACTTCCCACCAGATCTGGCTGTATATTAGGTCAAACTATTTTTGTATTTAAAGTAGATAAAGTAAGCCATGGTGTTCCGGAAGAACGTACATTTGATTCAGCATTTTTAAAATAAACTGTAGTTTGAAAGTTTTACGTGCGATCATAACAGAAAGAGAGTTGGAAGAAAGAGTAGACATATATATGAAAAACATATATGTATTTATCTTAATCACTTTTACATCTCTGGGTTGGTTTCTTGCACTATAAAATAGTCTTGGCATTTAGTTACATTCACTTCTGTTTACTCACTTCTAAAAATAGAAAAAGAAAGACAAGGACAACAAAAATAGAACACAAACTTAGAAAAGACAAGTTCTTGCAAAAATGCAGAGGCATAAAGTAGGAGCATTAATTGGGCATGGAAATATAAAGTCTTAACAGAGCAATTAATCACTAGGTTGGGTCAAAACCAAATGTTCATTTGCTCTTGCTTTTCAACTCTTCATGACTCTATCTCTCAGAGCATTTTTTCAAGGCATGACAGCAGAGGGAACGAGAGCATTGCTTGATATGTGAACTGGAGATTTGGTGGAGTGAACAATTTTGACATTGAGATTGAATAAAAGAAGTTGAATTAGACCACAAAGATTGAATAGTTAGATTCACAAAATTGTTTTTTTTACCCTTTTCTTCAAATTTCTTCCTATTCTAACTTCAAAGCTGATAGAAGAATATGTGATAGAAATAATAATTGAGCCATTTATATTTCTAGGTAGGAAAACTGATGTCTCCAATCTTATTTATAAATTTTATTATTATTATTATTATTATTTTTAATTACAATCTGTGTCTTCCTTTTATTACCTAAGAGATATTATATGAATAGTGTCAGGGAAACCTAATTTCATCTTATATCTGTACAATAGTTGACATTTTCCAGTTCCCCCATAATATTCCAGTAAAGCATATACATGCCATTAACCTCTTTCTCCTCTGTGTTTCAGTGCTCAGACTTTTCTCATTAATCATCTGTACACCTAGAGATTCTGTTCTTTTCTAAAACTCACACCAGACTAAAGCTCTAGAGATTTGACAGGCATTAGATAGTTTTTTACTTCCAAAAGAAGAATCAAAATGTCTCATAACTATCAAAATGAAGCTTATGGAGAATATGCTTTAGACAGACTTTGACTAAGGGGAAAAAAAATCATCAGGTCCAAGAACTCCAGTGACAAATTTCAAGTAAAAAAGAAAGTCCTTTTATTCGACTGAGTTACTTTTTCTAATTTAAATAGATAATGCATGATATCAGGCATTTTGGTATTTTATGGATAATTGGTAGGATTAATAATAGATTTTACAGAAAATTAGCTCATTTATCTCTGTGTGACATAAGATGCTAAAATTAACTCTAGAAAATAATTTCACTTAAATATTTCAAGTGCATTTTTGGGGGGGATGTTATTTTTAAGGAACTTGTTTTCACGAGTGTTAAGCCTATGATGAAAGGATCTAGAAAATCAGCAAATACACTGTTAAAAAGTGTGAAATGGCTCATTGGTTTATAGATTGAAACATTTACAAGGTGACTATGTCCCTCATTAGGAAAACATGATTAGTTACTCACTGACTAGAATACTTTGGCTTTTAAATTTTTTTGAAAACCAGAGACTGTATTAACTTATTGATGGAAAATGGTACTGTTTTCCCAAAATGAATTTTATTGATACATGAATAATTTTATTTGACCTTCTTAGTGACTTTTTGCTATTTGATTCACTTTGGTAAGTTCTTTCATTCTGGCCACATTCACCCTACCCTTCAGCTTTTTTCATTCATTTATTGACCAGCCAGCCAGCCAGACATATATAAGTAAATGTGGAGTTGAACTAGTTGATGTAAATTCAAAAACAAATTAAACTAGTCTTGCTGTCAAGCATTATCAAGGAAGCAGATGTATAAAAATATTTGACAAATGTTATCATTGTTGTACTAGAAGTTACTACTAAACATTAAGGTGGCACAAATTGAACTTGAAGGATAGACTCCAGTGAGAGTAGACTAAGACTTTCAAAAGTGCAGACATGAAGTGAATTTTGGAAGTCAAGAAGGTTGACTTAAAGAGGCCGGCAGGGGTTGGCGATGACCTACTGAGTCTCATGAAAGTGTAACCACATAGAGTAATTGCATAAATTGGCATAATTTATGAACTTGATATGGCTTCAACATTGAACAGAAGTGGCTTAAAAATAAGGCTAGATATATTAGACTAGTATCAGGTTATATGTCCAGATAAAGAGGTTGAACATTATTTCTTGAGGAATAGGGAGCCATTTTGAAGAAAAGGAGCCATGTTGATAGAGTTACCAGGTTTTAGTGAAATTATCCAAGTAACAGTGGAAATGACTGAGTTGGTGCAGGCAAAACTAGGAGCATAGAGACATATTTAAAGTTGTTCAGTAGTGTAGATGTGGAAGGTTGAGAGTTGATCTAACACAGGAATTGTGTGAGTGATGAGAAAGAATAAACATGAGAGATTATAATAACCTAAATATGAGAGATCATAATCGTGGTGTCAATGGGCATTAGTGAATAAGTAGAAGTGGCAGATAAAGGAAGGGAGTAGTTTTGATTTAAAGAAATTCTATGGAAGAAATACTGCGCATATGTTTACCTTAAGGTGCCTGTGGTTTCTTCAGGTGATGATGCATAGTTCTTAGTCAAATATATGGTCCCAGAAGGTTCTAGGTTTTAGGCATACAATTAGCAATCTTCAATTTTCAATGCATAAGTAGTAGTGGAGCTCATTTCTACAAGAGGGGTCCATGGTATGGGCTGTATACAAAAAGTAGAATTAGGAAAGTGTTTACAGCAGTGCCCTGCAAGACTCAAGTTAATCAATAATTCCCTGAAGAAGTACCTGTTTTACATTTAATCAGAAGTGAATTTTTGGAGAAATAGAATTTTAATGAAAGCTATCCTTAGCTAGCGAAAACTAAATGAGAGAGTGATTGTCTAGAATTTAAACAACAACAACAAAAAAATTTCTTCCTCTGGGCACTTAGTTTTCCAACTGTCAGGAAAGCTTCTGCAATGGAGGTTTTATTGTCCCCAGGGGACCAAAATTTGACTATGTAGAGAGTGGGGGGTGGGGGGAATGACTCTTTTTATTTATAAGCACAGGTATACATATACTAAATAGATGAATACATAGTAGATCTGTCGTGTTAACCTTCAGTGGGGCACAATGATTTGGAAAAAAAAAATATGTTTAAGGAATCTCCTGGGAGAAGGACAATAAAAAACTGAGAAACACTGGTTTGGCTATGGGTGGCATCTTCTGTAACATTATAAAGATATTTCTGTGTGTCATATATGATTTGTGAACCCTTGAACATCAGCTCTCATACCAAAGTGATTTAATGGCCACAAAATCACAAGAAATAGCAATTTTCTTCTCTTACATTCTTACTCCAAATTCAGAGTCTGACATTTTGACATATTTTGTCTGTTCAGCTGTTGTGGAGATGAACATTTCTCTGCTTTGTTCACGTTCCTGAGGGACCATAAGCCTTTCATTTTAGGAAGCCAGGAACTTAGTGCCAAAATCATTAATGTTACTTATTGAACTATCATTAATGGCACCATTGTCAAAAATCACCCCAATTGTGAGAACTTCTTTTCTCTTATGATGCTTTCATTTAGTTTGCCATGTTTGATCTTAACATGATCATTTAAATGAGTTGTATTTTAGAAGTTATTTTGGGGATGTCTGGGTGGCTTAGTTGTTTGGGGGGCACTTGGGTGGCTCAGTTGAGTGTCTCACTTGGGCTCAGGTCATGATCGCATGGTTCGTGGGTTCAAGCCCCGCATCGGGCTCTGTGCTGACAGCTCAGAGCCTGGAGCCTGCTTCAGATTCTGTGTCTCCCTCTCTCTCTGCCCCTTCCTGCTTGTCCTTTGTCTCTCTCAAACTCTCTCTCTTTCTCTCTCAAAAACAAATAAACATTAAAAAAAAACAAACATTTTTTTAAAGTTCTTTTGGAGGGGGTTGGGAGTACAGGATTTATGCATTTTTGACCTGACTATAGATTTTATAGAGAGAATATTTTTAATTGTATGTTAACGTTGGGACTTCTAATTTATTTATGTATTTTACCTATGGTATTCTGCATAAAGAAACAGAATAAACTAGTAATGATGCAACTTCCTTCTTCCCTCAGGTACCATCACATAAATAATGGGTTGTAAAGAAGCTAAAGAAAAAGAATGTTTCTCTGGATGCATCATGGGAAATAAGCAGTTGACTTTTTGCCTAATGTATGCACGAGGCAGGCATGTGAGATTTGTAATCTAATTCCCCTCAAGTAGAAATGCAGTTTGGAGAGATAAGCTAAGAGCAGCCTAAATCCTAGCTGTGGTGTGTGGAAATGGGTTTGCACACTTAATTCCTAAATTCTAGCAAAGATTCTAAAACTAAGGCATCTGAATATAACATTTTGATGTTAAGTTGTACTTCTGCTGAATTATTTTATAAACAAATGAATTTAAGAACTCTTTAAAAAGAAGTTATGAGCTAACATTATGGTCAAAAATACCAATTTACTGTGACTCAGTGGGAAAAATCTTTTACAAGAAAGTCCTTTTTATCTTTCAGTCTTTTCTTATGCTCTCACTGGAGACTTAGGTCTGTGGAAGACAACATAAGATTTTCATTTCTCGCATTTTATTTTTTTACAGGAGTAAAGTTTTAACTTAGAATTCTGAATTGCTCCTGGGGATGGTGGGGTGTCTGGTAAGCTACAAAAATGACGCAACAATTATTAGCATGTGATCGTTTATTTATCCTCCCCGCCACCCCCCATCCCCCCCACCCTCCCGTCACTACTTCAGGAGAGATTTTTCAAAGGAGTTCTTGACCTATAAACATTAACAGTATTTTATCTTCTGTTTTTCCAACTTTACTCTTTCTTTCCTGGTTGGAGGGAACTAGTAACATATTTTCACTTGGCAGGAAAAAGAGAAAAGTCCCCTTCATCATATATTTCCATGGTTCCCCTTAGGCAGGCTTAGGCTTAGCACAGTGACAGCCAATGTTGCCTGCTCAGCACATATGCAGGCTGACTTGGCTTGTTTGGACTCTCTCTTTTCAAATCCACTTTTCTCCTCATTGTGCCTGGCTACTGCTAAAGTCTCTTGTTTGCCCGAGGAATCCATGATGCCTCACATAACCTAGCAACTTGTACAGGATCTTAGCAAGGCCTTATATTAATCCAGTAGTTTCATGATGCATGCATCACAATGAATTCACTAGACTATTGGTGATAGGAATAAAATATACCTATGGTGCCAATATTTTTGCTTAAGTGTAAATTAATGGAAATACTTCATGATGTTCTCTAATATTGAGGAATATAAAAATAATAGGACGCAAGGCATGATGTCAGGACATTATCTCTGTGCATCTTTCAATTTACGGGACCGAATCCCGTAAATATGTTATTATTTTTTTTTATTGGTAGCAGTTATCTTTGGGGAGGAAGAAAGAAAGCGTATACTTTGCTAAAGGACACAATGCACATGCCTTGTAAGAGCACATTACCTGCGTCTTTTATAACCCAGAGAACTTGAATATTTGTATGATGTCACTTTATAATAAAAAAGTAAATATTCTGTGTGCAGAAAGTTCACCTTGAGAATGAATAGTAGCTAGAGCTGAGTGAATTAACTGAAGGAAAGGACAAAAATACATGAATAGACAACAGCACGTTTTCCCTTGGGGAGAAGAGCAGTAGAATAGTCACAGAAAAACAATTACTATGAAACTTAGGAGGGATGCGGAAAAAGTGAAAGGAAAGTTAATGAGTTAAACAGAAAAGGGAAAGATGGCAACAAGACAAATCAGTTGTTAAATGTACAAAGTATCAACAAATACATATCTACATGCAGCCTCTGTAGATCATATGCTTCTAGAGAGCACTGGATTATATGCACATGTTATCACCTCTACTTGGTTGTAACCTACATGAGAAAAGAATCTGTAGTAGGTTCATTTTTAAATTCCTGGTCTCTCCCATTTGAATGCCTTGCATGGTGTCAGGGGCTCAGAAACAGATTTATGGGAGAAGAGAAACCTCACTGAGTAACCAGAACCTGTCTGGGCATCTGGGTCCCACAAGTATAAAGGGTATAGGAATGTTTTGTCCACCAATCCTCTGTCGTCATTTAGGAGTTCTCTGAACTGAAAAATCCTGCGAGGAAAGGCTGCTGTACTTCTTCCCTGATACTCTATGTTGAGACATCGGAGTCCCAAATCCCAATGACCATTCAAGTAGGAATACACATCAAAAGTCTAAGCAAAATGTTTGGTCTCTACACCATCCTGCAGCAGAGCCTCCCAGAGAAAAGTGATATCCTTTCCTAATCTAAATTTGAAGGACATACCACATTCCTTCATTGTAAATCTAAACGCTTAACTAGATTGGCTTAATTTTTTAAGAGCATTACATTTATATTGTGGCCTAAGCTATTACTGCAGGTCGTCACCAGGGCCTTAAACTTGATTAAATTTTAGGCAGCCTTTTGCTTGATTTGAGGCTCCTGACTTCTCTTTTCTTGGAAGACTTACCTTAGGAAATTTATTTTCTGACTTCTTTCTCTGCCCCTTTGAAATGTTAATCTCTCTCTCTCTCTCTCTCTCTCTCTCTTTTTTTTTTTTTTTCCTCTACCTCCTTTACTACTCTGAAATGTCTTCCTAAAGGATCTGGAAACCATCTCTTTGAAATGTAAGTATTAAAGGAGTACTCTTCCCTCCCAGTCTCTATGAAAAAGTGGAGGCCTAAATTAATGGGTGTTAATTAACAAACACAATGATCTAATTTCAGAGAAAAATATTTGCATACTCAAGAACAATTCAATCTGCTCCACATGTGCCACCATCAACCAGTCCCCTAATGTCCTCCAGGACCTTTCACTAGCCCACCCGTGCTTAAAAAGCTGGGGGGAGAAAAAGCAAACACCTACAAGCATTGCCTCTTGTTTCAGTGGAGGTGAGCTCAGACTGAGTTATGATTCTCTCATCTCTAACCTTGAGTAAAGTCTTCCTTGCCTTTTTCATTTTATCAGATACAATCTTTGCTTTGGCAAAGGTCTTCAGTTGTCATATGAAATTGGATCCTATTTACCCTGTAATTGTTACAAAATTGATGATCTGTTTTATTATTTGAGGGTCCCAGATAATATCTTTCATGAAACAGTGGGGTAGTAAGTTTATTATTTACTTATTGTTTCTTCATTGACAAAATTGAATATTGTTATTGAGGATATATTGCAATGGTTTTTATCTTAAACCATCAGCGAGAGTATAAATTGCTTCTATTTTGTGGAGAGCAATTTAGTAGAATGTATCAAGAATTTCAACACATTCACTTTTTACCAAGTAATTCCAGAAGAATTTACACTAAGAGAATAACCAGAGATTTGCTCAATTATTGATGAAAATATTCCTAAATGTTAAACAATGAAATAACAATCAAGTAAATGAGGGTTTGTATGTCCAGAAGAAAAAATATCATAAAGAAACCAAATAACTTTGGTGAATGATACTTCATAGCATTCTTTATTATCCTTCTGTATTTTCGGTGCCAGCAGGAGGAGGAAGATATTTATTATGGGGATATGCTATGTTGAAAGAAATTATGCAAGTGGAATACAATTTTGAAAGCTCAAGAAAAGTGAAGCCTGGATATGAATTATCAGTGAACTAAAGACAAATAATAAACAGCTTTGTGCATGAGGTAGCTGTTTGAATATGCCATTTTTAATTGGAATCTAGCAACTCTCATTGAGGGCGTTAGGAAATTTGTGTCTCTCTCAAATAACATGGAAATTTTGTGATCTACACATATTTTTCTGGTCAAAGATTTCTTAGATTTAATCTGGTTCCCAAAATTTTGACAATCTCCAAAATCTTAAAAACAAATACATTTGAATTAATAGAAGAGTGTCTCTTGTATTGGACCATGGTGGTTTTTTGTTTGTTTGTTTGTTTGTTTGTTTTAGTTATTCCAATAATTATATAGGGACTTTATTTTGGCCATCGTTACGTGCGTAAACAGGTTTCTGGTAAATGCTTGCCCATAGCCTAAATAGCATCAGATAAAAATATAAATGGAAACAAGAAAAAAGATTTTATTAAACAGGTGTTCACCATTCCATCAACCAATGTTGCTTTCCTCACTTAATTTTACATAACACCTACAATGTTGCTAAGAGTGACAGAGACTAATAGAATCAAACCTTAGCTCTCACTCATGCAGGTGCAAGCCAGTTTCAAATTATGTAGTCATTTGCTTTGTTCTAGAGGAACCTGTTTTTTCAGCAACAGCATTATCCTTTCTGTGGCAGTTGAGATTTCCAGAACCAAACTGCTTCTTCTATTATGTTTCCTTGAATGAAATTTCTGTGGAATATATTAAGAGTTCCTGTTTCTTGAGCCACTTTAAAACATTAGCTTATTTTTTTTTCATATATTGTACAAGTACAGTAAGCAGAACTCATAATTCTTGTTTCATCGTGGTGTAAAAATGTAAAATATTATATTGTAAGAAATATTAATGGTTATCTTTTCAGCATTTTAAAGACATTAAGAACAATATCCATCCATTAAATTGCTCATTTACCTTAAACACATACACCAAAGGCTGAGCATGTCTAAAAGTATGAGGTAAAGTTGGTAAATCTGAAATGCACTTCAGTTAGATGAACCAGAATGTGCAAATGTAAACGTAGTTAAAAAAAAAAAAAAAGTCAGGGCACATGGGTGGCTCAGTCGGTTGCATGTCCCACTTCGGCTCAGGCCATGATCTCGTGGTTCCTGAGTTCGAGCCCCTCGTGGGGCTCTGTGCTGACAGCTCAGAGCCTGGAGCCTGCTTCGGATTCTGTGTCCCCCTCTCTGTCCGCCCCACCCCTGCTTGTGCTCTGCCTCTCTCTGTCTTTCAAAAATCAGTAAACATAAAAAAACAGTTAAAGAAAAGTCAATGTAACATGTTTGATGAAGTTCAACAAGAGTAGACTATACCTTCATACCCGATTCTTTGGAAAACAAATGGAATACGAGTGAATATAATTCTTAAGTTTTAAAACAAGAAAAAAAATTTTGTTCCTAAGATTGTTTTGAACTTTAGTATCATTATATTAAAAGTATGCTTCATAACCTTTTTAAAACATCAGTCATCCCTTTTATTTTGCTTTTCTCTCCTGTTACTGTTTTCCTCTCTGACTCTACTAACATCAAACGGATATATGTGTAAATGCTGCAAGGTTGACTCCAAGCCTATATTAGACATGAGTGTGCTTGTATTTCAATTCTTGTAATTATAACTGGCCCTTCTCCAGACTATTTTGTTTTCTATGAAACACAACGGAAAGCATCAAATTAGGGGAAAAGAGTGGCTCAGGCTGCCCCAAGCAATTAAGAGAATTAAAGAAAATTACTAGTGGATGCTTTATGTACAGCAGGGGCTCTGTGGATGAAGAAATATAACTGCTAGTCACACCTGTGCTGATTTGCACTGTGGAATTGAAATTATCATGAGTAAATATAATTACTTAGGAAATTTAATAAGCGTTGTTTGGGGTTCTGAAAACAGCACTTAGTTCTACAAATTACGTAGCAATAAATATAGCAGCACACATTCAGTGGTACCTTCCAACATTAAAATATGTAGAATGTTCTGGAATGTAGCAGGATGGTTATAGAGAAGGAATGATGATAAATTCCTTGATATGATGATGATAAATATTGGGCACCAAGATGCTCACAGGTACCCATGCTCCCATGTTTTTTCTTTGATTATCTAATTTTGTCGAAATTATTTTTTCCTAAATCTCCAATAACTCAGATACCTATGCTGTCCTTCTGAATTAAAAAAAGGTTTTTTTTTATTATTCTTTGTAATAAATTAGTAAATATTTGTTAACACTTGAAATGAAGTGCCCTAAATAAGTATTTAATTAACAAATAAAGCAGTATTCCTCTTGAGCTGTAATGATTGGCAATAATAGCTTTATAGAATTTAATAGTTATGAAATTAACAGATAAGTAATAAAAGGAAGAAATTAAGCCACACTTCACATCATAACTTTAATTTGTGTGCTCTTAAGAATCATAAAAATGATTGGCCTTTTATTAAATGCATATTAAGATAAACATTCATACACTCTATTTTATCTTTGGAGAACTGTGTTGACCCACTAAGTCATAATTGATCATTAAAATGTAATACAATTTATTTTTATTAAAAGGGAATAAAGTATTTATGTATTTCATAAGATTGCCATATGGTACACTCCTACTCAGAGTATAAGTCTTCTGTTACAATTCTGATAATCATTAGCTTTCTACTTTAGCCAGTTAAATGGTAGAAAAAAAAATTCAACAGTTTAAGAATGTTTAAGCATTTTAGCAAAATGGTTTTTAGTTTTTCATTTTACCACTGATTAGTTTCCTAGGGTTGTTGTAACAAAGCAGCACAAATTAGGTGGCCTAAAACAGTAGAAACATACTCTGTCACATTTCTGGAGGCGGGAAGTCCAAAATCAGGTTTCTTCCAGACCAAAGACTCTAGGGGAGAATCCTTCCTTGCCACTTCCAGTTTTTAGCATTTACTGTCAATCTTCGGCACTACCTGGGTTGTAGATTCATCGCTTTATTCTCTGCCTCTTTTGCCATATGGCCTTCTTTCCTGCGTCTCTGTGTCTTCACATCATCTTCTCTATGTGTATGTGCCCGTGCTCAAATTTCCCTCTATTTATTTATATATTTATTTTTAAATAATTTTTTTATGTTATTTTTAAGAGAGAGAGAGAAAGACAGAGCACAAGTAGGGGAGGGGCAGACAGAGAGGGAGACACAGAATCGGAAACAGGCTCCAGGCTCCAAGCTGTCAACACAGAACCACATGTGGGGCTCGAACCCACAAACGGTGAGATCATGACCTGAGTGGAAGTCAGACACTTAACCAACTGAGCCACCCAGGCGCCCCTCAAATCTTCCTCTTCTTATGAGGATATCGATCATAGATTTTGTAGCTCTCCTAATGCACTATGACTATATCTTAATTTGATTATCTTATTTACAAATAAGGTCCCTGTCTTAGTCCATTTGGGCTGCTATAAGAAAAATACGAGACGGTGAATGCTTTAAACAACATACATTTGTTTCTCACAGTTCTGGAGGCTGGAAAGTCCAAGTTCACAACACTGGCTGGTTCAGTGTCTTATAAGAGTCTACTTTCTGGTTCATAGCTGGCTGATCTTTTCACTGTGTTCTTACAGGGAAGAGGAACAAGAAAGGTCTGTGGCGTCTCTTCTATAAGGGCACTTATCCCATTATGAATCTTCCACCTCATGACATAATCTCCCAAATGCCTGTCCTCCTAGTACTATCACATGGGGTGGGGTTGGGGGGGGGGGGGGCAGTGATCTCAACATACCAGGTTTGGGAAGATACCGACTTTCAATTCCTAACAGTCATATTCACAGATTCTGGGTAAATGTCAATTTTTAGGGGACACCATTCAGCCCAGTATGTTCTAAGAACTGACTTCCCCAGTTCTGTGGGTAGTCTTCAATAAACAAAACTTCCACTGGAATTTTCACCAACACACAAGGGATAACTTCTTATGCTATAGTTAAGGGGCTGGTAAACTTTTTCTGTATGAGATTAGATAGTAAATAGTTTACGCTTCTAGGCCAGATGGTTTCTGTCACAACTACTCATATCTGCTTTTTTAACACAAAATTAACTGTAAGCAATAAGTAAATGCATGGGCATAGTTGAATTTGGCCCTAGGCCATGGTTTTGCTGCCCCCTGCTATAATGGAAAGAAATTATTTTATTGTCTTAATAGGGCAAATTTACTAAATAAATAAATAAATAAATAAATACCAAAAAAATCTGTTCACTGAAAGCTTTGTCTACAATTTTTCAAAATGCTGTCCGTATTTTTAATGTTATTTCAAGACCTAGAAAATAAAATACATTTTAAAATTCAAACTCATGGAAAGAAATAAAGAATCCTGAATTTTTTTTAAAAAAGGTGAATTTTGGTGTGAGTTTTAACGTTCAGATATTGGGCTTTCTAAGTTCAGGTCCCTCGATAACTTTGCAGATAGGATGTCCTTAAAACTAACACTGCCTAAAACTATTTTTGCTATTTTACTCTTTCAATACATTCAGTCTTAACAAATGGAATTTTTAAAAACTCACGAATTAGAGCTCACAAATGGATAAAATGAATAACATATTACTTAAAGTATTTTGGACGCTGAGTGACATCTCAGTTTTGAGATTTTAGATGAATTCACGAGGATCCTTAATAATTTAACATTGGGTGATGAATGTTGCTTAATAAAGGTTTATTTTAAATGAAATTATATAATTCATAAGAGTATTCTTCTAGTTTTAGTAATATTAGTCAAAAACCTATAATAGTCAAATATCAATAAATAAGTTGCTACTGAATTTCATAATTTTAGTAAAATCACTCAGTGCCTTAGCTGTGAATACTCGAAGAATCAACGTTCAGTGAACAGCTTGAAGCACTGGAAAACATAAAGATCAATATTGTAGAACTGTTGCAAATCTCATCCATTTAAGTCTGGTTAACAAAAGAGGTAAAATTCCAAACAGCATTACAGTTTGCTATTTTGTTTTTAAACAATAAGAACTTTCTCTCCGAATGAAAAATCTAAGTTCATCTACTTGCTACAAAGAAGGATGTTCTGAAACTCACAAAGTGTAAAAAAAAAAAAAAAAAAGTCTGAAGAGTCCAGATCCTTTGAGTCAGCACCTCACAGCCTGAGCAAATTTTGCCTGTGAATTCTACTACAGTTCTCTCTCTACTATATCTGACAAGTCACCAAATCCTGTTGCGTCCATTCAACATTTTCTTTTGGATTGTTTTGTCTCTGACCAGCTTCTCCATTTCTAACATGTTGCTTTATTTAGGCTTCCAGGTATTCCCTCCTGAATACTAAATAAGTTATTATCTCTCCTCCTCAGATCAGTTGGTATCGTTCCACTCTATCGTCTGTATTCTCTTGAGCATACTTTTAAAAATGCAAAGCTTATCACAAAACTTTCCACTTAAAGTACATCAAGATTGTCATTAAGGATTAGAATAAATTTCAAAGTTTCTTTAAACGGCTTATTGAGATACAATTGATACATGAGAAATGGCACATACTTAAAGTATACGATTTGATGACTTTTAACATATGTATGTACCCATGAACTCATCACTGCAATCAAGGTAATAAACATGTCATCACTTCCAAAAGTTTCCTCCTTCCCCTTTGTGTTTTTGTTTGTCGCTTTGTTGTTTGGTTAGCTTTTGTGTTTGTGTCTTTCCTTTTGTGGTAACAACACTTACCATGAGATTCCATCTTAACCAATTCCTAAGTGCACGACATAGTATTGTTAACTAGAAGCACAATGTTGTACAATATAACTTATTCATCTTCCATAACTGAAATGTTTATTCCTCTTGAACATTCATCAGTGTGATATTCCATGTCAACAGAATGAGTACTAAAAATCACAACATCATCTCAATAGATATAGAAATAGCATTTCGCAACATTCAACAGACTTTCATATTAAAAACTCTCAAGAGGGGCGCCTGGGTGGCTCAGTAGGTTGAGCGGCCGACTTCGGCTCAGGTCATGATCTCACGGTCCGTGAGTTCGAGCCCCGCGTCGGACTCTGTGCTGACGGCTCAGAGCCTGGAGCCTGTTTCAGATTCTATGTCTCCCTCTCTCTCTGCCCCTCCCCCGTTCATGCTCTGTCTGTCTCAAAAATAAATAAACGTAAAAAAAAAAAAAACAAAAAAACAAAAAAAACACCTCTCAACAAACTAAGCATAGAAAGATTTTACCTCAATGTAGTAAAGGTTGAATATGATCACAGCTAACATTATAGTCAATTGTGGAAAATCAGAAACTTTTCTTCTAAGGAACAAGGCAAATATACCCACCCTTCACACTCCTATTCAATGTAGTACTGGAGTCCAAGCCACAGAAATTAGTCAGGAAAAGGAAAAAAAAAGGCATCCATATAAGAAAGGAAGAAGTAAAATTATCTCTGTTTGTGGATGACATGTTTTTATATGTAGGAAACACTGAAGACTGCTCAAGCTTCTTAAATTAACACAAAACATCCATCAAAAACTTCCTTACAAAAACTTTTGTATTCAAAAACTTCTTCATGAATACATATAATATATGTAACATCTATGTGTGTGTGTGATTCTCAGCTCCTATCAAGGCAATGGTGTTCTTTATGCAAAGCATTCTTTTTACCTGAAATATAATTCCATCTTTCCTTTTTCATTTAACTAGATTCTAATTGCTCCTTAGGATCAATCAGTTCAGTGGTTGCAACTATGAGTCCATTCTTGATTCTCCCAACCTGATTTAGATGATCATCTTCTTTGAATTTAATGCAACCAACATTTAATTTATACAAAGTATGTGCGCTATTGCAATTGACAAATGATATAATTTTATCACCCAGATTGTAAAGCTTACTGAAGGCAAGCAATATGGTTACGTATTCCCATGAACCATCAGTGTCATGCACATTTTAGACACTCTAGTATCTATTGCTGGCTTAATGAATAAATTAATGAATGAACAATGCAAAGATGGAATTTCTCTTTTTTTTTTTTTTTTTTTTTTTTTGAAATGGAAGAAGTTAAGCTGGATCATAGTACGTATGGAGGATAGAAGGTTGAGAAATGTTGCAGACACAAGTTGAGGCCGCGTGATAAAGGATCTGACACACCAGAGATTGAGAGTTTTAATTGTCTATGCAAGTGATCGAGTACAATTGGTGGTTTTTTCAAACAGAATTAGGAATTAGGAAGTTGAATTAGGCAATAATGACTACAATGAAATGGAGAAGAGAAAAACTAAATGAAAGTAGTCAGGAGAGTGCAGCATTTGTCTGTTTTGGCTGAAATATATTTGCCCTGGAAAAGTGGCTGTTGGGAAGGAGATCAGTTGGACTGGTTTGTTTCTTGCTTTCCCTTACAAGGGTTACTTTTTTTCCCTCACCAGTCCTATACAACCTTGTGACCTGGGAAAAGTGTTTTAATAATCTACTTCAGAGGAGTTAAGAACTCTTCTATAAAATCAAACTTCAGACCCTTTCCAAAGAGTTTTATTCTGTCCTTTTCCTGGTTCTTTTCCCTCATATATTTATCTGATGAGAGTATTTTCAGATCCTGAACCCGAATCTTTTCATTAACTTTGTAGGACTTCAAAGTTTAACTATAATTTCAAAATTGCAGGCTTTAGAAGATTTTATAACCCCAGAGTTTGCTATGCTAGTGATTTAATTGTAATTTGTCCTAATACTTGTTTAAGGCTTACTCTGAGCCAACCATTACACGAAGCACTTTACATGCAATATCACTTTCATTTGTTCTCACAGAATTGAATTATAGGTCCTACTTTCAAAAGTGAGAAAATTGATGCTTTAGTGGATGATACAACTTTCAAAGGCCATATAAATAACAAGCACTAGAGGAAGAATTCCAACTTAAGTCAAACAATAAGCCCTGTGGTCTTAGTTACAAAGAAACTATCAACTGATAACTCCCTATATTCAGAGCCAAGATAGATATATTTTTTAAGTGTTAAAGTGAACAGTGAGAGATAGAAGACAGTGCATATAAGCAAGCCCCGGGTCTTACCTTTGTCATGGCAAAGATAATAACCAATAAGATTGATTTTAAAATCTGTACATTGAAGGAGATCTAATGAATTTTATATGGAAGCAGATGAATAGAATATAGAAAGCAATAACCACATGAGCATAATGGGAATATAGTTCTGCCTAAGTGGCTACAGGTATTTATTTTTTAACCATTAATGCAAATATATAGTGTTTCATTTTCTATTATCTGAATATTTTAAGTAATGTGCCCAGGAAACAAATAGAGGACTTTTTTCTCTGCAAAGTATCATTGCAACATTTGGTTTTTCCAATCCAGTAAAATATTCTGAGTGGGGTCATTGTTCCAGGTCTTGTCGACGAAACTTTAACTTCTCAAATTTTCACTTTTCGTGGAAATAATTTTGCATTTTAATACTTATGCGATATAAAATGTTCTCCTAGTTAATATATGTTGATAAAACAATCCGGAATTCTGGTAGACAATGTAATAGAATTCAAACTTTTGCTTTATATTTGAAAAATTTTAAATACAGAGGCTATTTATTTCTAAACTCAAAATTTATACTCTCCGAGATTACATAACTTCAAACTACCATCATATTCCACCATAGGGAGAAGAGTACTTTTTTTTTTTTATATTAAAGAAATTCAAGCTACAGCCGTTTTAGTGAAATAATTTACAATAACTCAGTGGGAATGCAGAATAAGAGGGCATGTGGAGGAAAACAATTCACTTGGTTCAAACACATGGATGCAAAGCTTTGTAAAAGTTACTTTGAAATATTTGGCTCCTGAAGTTCATTTTAATCCTTTATTCTGAGTATAACAAATTGTATTTCTAAACTTAATTGTGTAGAGATTTTTCTGAAGTGTGAATATGACCCTTCACATGTTTTCTACACAGTTTATAAGTATTTATATATAGATTGAAATTTCAGACTTCTTTCTTGAAGGTATGGAAAATAGCTTCTATCCTTAGCCCCTCTAATTTTTTTAGTCTAAGCCACATACTCTGATGAAACATATGATAGCATTAAAAGAGAAATATTAATCAATGTCAAACAAGATTTCTGC
Organism: Panthera uncia; assembly: GCF_023721935.1. NCBI lineage: Eukaryota > Metazoa > Chordata > Mammalia > Carnivora > Felidae > Panthera > Panthera uncia. The sequence goes on along the minus strand of NC_064811.1, from coordinate 27,458,044 downwards.
TACTTAGAGGAGCACTTAACACAGTCATTTTGACCATCCAGTCTGCTATATATGAAATGGTCAGTAGGTTACTTGATAAACTTCTAGTTTCTATAGCTGTAAATATAATTGTTCTTTATTCCATACCTCATATTACTGAAATTAAGTCTCATTATACTTCATATTTGCATTTATCTGATCTTCCCAAACAAATATATAAATGTTTGAAAATGAATATACAGAGAGTGTAGAGGTAGCCTATTATTTCAGAATCAATAGTAATATTCAAGTATGCTGAATTTCTGTAAAAATAATTGCTCTTTCTGTAAAAGCACTAATACTGCTCTGTATGTTAGTGTCTAAGTAAGTCATTCAACCTTTGTATTATATTCCATACAGTGTGATGAGTTATGAAGAGATAAAAATGATACAAGTTTCTACCATTAAAGACATGGGAATTACATTCATCATGAAATACTAGTGACAATTCATGACTCAAGGAAGGAAGAAAATATTCTCTGTTGGAGTTTAAGAATGGAGAAATAGTTACAATGGTCACGAGTGTTATATGAGTTAGGCTTCAAAGATTAATAGAACTTTATTAAGCATAAATGGGGAGATCAAAGAGAAATCTGGGTTGAGGGACTCACATAGAGGAAGGCATAGAAAAGAAAAATACAAATAACAAGGCTTTAAAACTTAGGTATGTCTTAGTATCCAGTATAGAAAACAACTTGCAATTCTTTTTCTCCTTAAACTCATATATCTGGTCATTAACCTCATCAAATATTCCTTAAAAATGACTCTTAATTTCATTGCCTCTCTAGTTTCTCTGTTGCAGTCTTGATATAGATTTTTATCATCTCTCTAAAATGGTTCTCAAATGAGGGTGTTTTCCCCCCAAAGGGATATTTGGCAATGTTTAGAGCCAGTTTGGGCACAACTGGGAGCAGAGGGACCCACTGGAATCTAGTGGATAGAGACCAAAGATGATGCTAAATATTCCACAATGCACAGAACAGACTTCCACACCAAAGACTCATCTGGCCCAAAATGTCATCAGTGCCAAAGTAGAGAAACCCTAATTTGGACTACAGCCATAACTCCCTGACCTTGGCCCTACTTCAAAAATTGCCCAAATCTAGTCTAGAAGTCATCTAATTATGTCATATCACTTATCATCTGAATTCAAGTTATCTATGAAATATCTAAGAAGAGGTACTCATTTAGCGTCAAAAATCTAATGTGTGATATCAAGAGAAAAATGACTTCTGGAGATCCAAAATAGATTTGAGTAAAGTAAAAAGATGATAGTTCAAAATACAGGCAAGGCTAAATTTTTTTGTTTAAATCTTTAGAAAGAAAGAAAGAAGTAGACAATAAGATATATGGTAAATGAAGGTAAATGAAGACGGGGGGCCCAAGTAGCTGAGTTGGTTAAGCATTTAACTCTTGGTTTTGGCTCAGGTCATGGTCTCACGGTTCATGGGATAGAGCCTCTAGTCAGACTCTGAGCTGAAGTGTGGAGCCTGCTTGGGATTCTCTCTCTCTCCCTCTCTCTCTGCTCCTACCTTGTGCTCTCTCTCTGTGTCTCAAAATAAATAAACTTAAAGAGAGAGAGAGAGAGAGAGAGAGAGAGAGAGAGAGAGAGAAATGAAAGTAAACCAGCCAGTAAAAAACAAATAAACAAAAAATCAAGATAGAAACAATAAAGCATGTCTTCAGTCACTGCCCACTTCCACGAATTTTGCTGCCACCTCAACAGGCACTTGTTTCCTATCAGGATTGGTAGTAATTCCACTTTTCCCAAACATGCATTTGTTATATGTTAGTTATATGTAAAACAGATAATACTTTAAGCCCCTGTTCATTGTCATTCTTAGAATATTTTTAAAGTAATAGAACCAAGGGGGAACAACTAAGCTCTATCAAATTTGTGAGCATTTGGGTATTACAAAATAGAAAGCAGAAGATACATCAGTGCACATACATTCCCAGATGATTACCAACCCTCTTTCAAACCACTTCTTTTTTTTTAATTAATTAATTTATTTGTATTTAAATCCAAGTTAGTTAGCATACAGTGCAGTAGTGGTCAGCAATACAATTTAGTGATTCATCCTTGCATATAACACCTAGTGCTCATCCCAAGTGCCCTCCTTAATGTCCATCACCCATTTAGCCCATCCCCCCACCCACCTCCCTTCCAGCAAACCCCCCCCCCAGTCCGTTCTCTGTATTTAAGAATCTCTTGTGGTTTGCCTTTCTCTGTTTTTATCTTATTTTTCCTTCCTTTCTCCTATGCTCTTCTGTTTTGTTTCTTAAAGTCCACATATGAGTAAAATGGAAATAAGTCAGAGAAAGATAAATATCAATCCACTTCTTGATGTACCAAGAATGATGAGGGAAATTAAATAGTGTGATTTCATCAATAATTTTTGGAAGTCTTCAAAATGCTGTCCAGTTCAGACAGAGGGGAATCTTCTTTTACATAAAAAGAAAATTGCCTTGGCAGAAGTGGGCTTAAATATTTTGCAAAACACAGTAAGTTTGGCATTTTCAAATTACCAGTTGGTCACATCACATGTGCTCATAATTAATTGGATTTAAAAATCTTGAAGTGGCTTTGTTGGGTAAATAACCTATTCCAATATTTGGGCCAACTTTTCCCAGGTGGGAGGGAAAAGACTTTGTTTGTATTAGATCCTACCTGAATTAAAATCGCATTTAAATATTTTGACTTCATTGATTTGTTAAAACTATCAAAAGGTTTACTTAGTAAAATAAATATTCAATTCAGAAAATAAAATAAACCAATTACTGTGTGTAGATTCACTCATCTAAATGGAAGTCATTAAGCTACACCTTTAATTGCTCAGTGGTAAAGACCTTCTTTCTCACTCTCAAGATCACATACTCTTTTATATTCCTGAGGCTGTGCATCTTAAATAAAGATCAGTATTGGGAGGGAGGGGAAAAGACAAGAGAGATGTTGGCAAATTTTAGAATTGTAAGAAACAAAAAGCCTAAAATTGAGAAAATATTACTATATTATTTATTTTTCCTATCTATATACTTCAATGCTTTTATTTAAGGAATGATGAGTTACACTATACAGGTTTATGGCTGAAAATATGAAATAAGAATGAATTAAATATTATATATTCATTAATTTATTTTTCATATATTTACTGCTCACCTACTGTGTTCATGGCACTAAACTTGTCACTGTACCTACAGCTACAAATAAGACAAAGAAGTACTTTTTTGAGCTTGACATCTAGAATAAGAGAACTCAAGGAACCAATTACACAATTAATTATTTTTGAAATCCCAATAAATCATGTTGGAGAAAATTACAAGTTGCTATGAGAGCATATACCACAGCACACAACTCATGTCTAGACATCTGGATAAACTTTCTCAATGAGATTATGAGAAGTTTGTGACGACTGGGTAGGGGAGGAAAAAAGGGGAAAATTAATTCCAAAGAAAGGAAAAGACATGGTAGAATGTTCTTAGGAAGAAGGGGGTGTGGATCATTTGAATAACACTGAAAAATATCAAGAAGACGGTATGGTGGGTAATGGACTGAGGGCTGTATTGGCGAGAATGCAAAAATGCTAAAGAGTCAAATCACTCATATTCTTTTAATTCACGTTAAAATGGCAGTCTTTATCCTATATAAATAGAAAGCTGTTAAAATTTTGAAACTGTGCTGGTGTGAAGCTTTTGTATTTCCATTATGTACATGTTACTTTGGCTGCAGAAAGCAAATTCAATGGGGGAAGAATGCATTTATGAAAACATCTAAGATATGTGGTTTTCAGTGGAGATGTGAAAAAGCAGAGACTACTCTTATTTAGGAGTTAAAATAGACAGAACTTGATAATGTGTACAACATAGGCTAAGACTTCAGGTTTATAGTTTAGAAAACTAGGTATTTGAGAGTCTCATTCTATAAACTGGGAACAACCTTTCACTTCAAGAGTTAATGCTAAAGAGAGAGGTTTGCTCTAAATTTTGCACAGTTTGAATTTGAGATGCCAGTTAGATATTTAAGTGGAGATGAGAAAGTATATAAGACAACTTGTGGCATTTAATATGTACTTAATACATATTAGCTTAAAAATGAATCTATGAATGAATGAAGAAAGGAGGCATTTAGCATGATATTTGTTTGCTATCAAGAGAAGCAGAAAATACTTACTAGACCAAAGTGGAAAATGCACAGAAAATTGAGTTACTTGCCAAAGGTCATCCAGAAACATCAAGGAAAGAATTAAAATAAAATGGAAAAGAAGCACAAGCTCATATTAAATTATGCTGAGACCAGTAGCTATTTATTTTTAAAATTGGAACACTTTTCTCTGAACTTATGATACATTGAAATTCATTGGAAATATTATTCATACACATATCTAAGTCAAATATATAATCTACCAAATGTTTTTTGGCATATATTTCCCTTTCAGTATTTCTTCAGAACATACCATGAAAATACATGAGATAAATGGGATTTATAAGGAGAGACTAAGCAACTTTTTTGGATAAATAAATAAGAAATGAAAATCTAATTTAAAAACATATCATAAGACTAACTTATATGCTATATACAAAGTACAATTTAATAGATGAGAATATTTCCATTAAATTTCAATTGCATTTGTTAACAATGTTGTCTATTATCCACTATTACTTCTTATTAGTTGTGTCTTACTTTTGTACAGTTTTTACTATTGGATTTTCTATAAAAGATTATGTTTGGTTACAACCTTTTGTTGTATGTTAACAATATTATATTGGCATATATATTTTTCAATTCAAATGAAATATTTTTCCAAGTTTGCAATCAACCATGTCTCTCCATAATTTAATTCATTGAAAATACAGAGCATACTGATAGTACATTTTAATGATTTAAAATCCTTTAATAGTGGAGATCTTACATTTTAGCTTTGAGAAATCTCATTTTCATGACCAAAAGCCTTTTTACATTCATAGATCACGAGGTAGTCATCCTTAGTGGTACATTTTTAGATTTGCAACTATGTTTAGTAGAAGAGGAGGGAAATTTTAGATCCCCAATTTAAGTTATGGAGTGAACATCAAATTGGTACCTTTGATATCCTTTGGCATTTAGGTCCTGCTGAGGAAATAATTAAAATAATTAACAACAAAATCTTCCTACCTTAAAAGCCTCTCCACAAATGTAGAAGGGAAAGAAAACAATTTTATTATTGACTAAGTATTAAATCAGAATGTGATGCATACCACAGTAATCCACAAAAGAGACTGTGGAAAAGAAATTGTGCCTTTTATACAGCTACCCATTCATCACAAAAAGGTTTTCAAGATAAACAGTAACTAGCCCTCGGATAAAAATATTTGCCCACACCATTTGTCACACCAAGTTCCTTCCAAACTCACTTGGTGCTTGGGGTGACCAATTGTTTTAGCCAACCTGCGTTAGTCAGAGGAAGAAACGACTTTTCATATTTTTGAGCAAGAGCTAGTTTCCCAACTTGGAATGAAGGACACTGAAGTTAGCTCCCTACCTTCCTGTAGAAACTAGGAACTGTAGATGCTATCTTTCTCTATGAATGCAACTCCAAGGATGGTTCCAGGGTTGGAGAAAGATATTCTTGAGTCTTAAAGCTGGCAAGAAGCTTTAAGCTAAAAGCTGAGTTAGCTTTCAAATGATTTATATAAATTACAAAGAGGCACACATTTAAAAAAACAACTTTTCATTACAAATTTTCTCAAGCAAATGCTCTAAGAAGCAGGAAGGAGTGGTTAGGGTCTCTATCTCTCTCTCTCTTTCTCTCTCTCTCTCTTTTTCCAGCAGGAAGAATTAAGCCTTCACCCTGTGTAACTATAAAATAATAGCAGTTTTATAATTATCTCCATCACTGTTTATGCCTTTCTCTGCGAAAATTGCAGCCACCTAAATATCTATCAAGTCCATAGTAAAGTATAAAGCAAAACAATTATCAGAATCACAATGAAAAAAGAGAACTACTGATTTTTTTTAAAGTTAGTGTATATAGATATTGCCTTTGGAGAATAACCTCTGAATATATCATGCCAATGGTCAATGATTAAATAATGCTCTTAGTTATCAATGCACAACTTTTTTCTTTCTTTCTTTCTTTCTTTCTTTCTTTCTTTCTTTCTGTCTTTCTTTCTCTTTCTTTCTTCTTTTTTCCTTCCTTCCTTCCTTCCTTCCTTCCTTTCTTTCTCTTTCCTTCTTTTTTCTTCCTTTCTTTCTTTCATTTGAGAGAGATAGAGTGTGCGCACATGAGCAGGGGAGGGGCAAAGGGAGATGGAGAGAGAGAGAGAGAGAGAGAGAGAGAGAGAATCTTAAGCAGGCTCCATACCCAGTGTGGAACCCAATGCGGGGCTCTACCTCATGTCCATGAGATCATGACCTGAGCCCAAATCAAGATTGGTCACTTAGGTGACTGAAACATCCAGGGGGCCCAAACAACTTTTCTTAGTCATACATAAATTTTACAAATTATTGTGATATCTTTGTTTTCAATAATGAACGATCCAAATATTGTTTGGTAGATATGTATGAAGTCTTTCTCTATCTAAGTCAAAGGAGTTACTTATCTCTGGAACCCGATAATCTAAAACTTTAACTAAGAGTTTTTGTTGCAAGGCCCAATAAACTTCTGAGTCTTAGAGAACAATATAAGTAACATCACATCTCTATGACACTCTAGGCTGTTTACTAATTGCTATATCTTTGCAAATAATTTTTCATATATATAAAACACAGTGACATCCATGGTCATCATCTAGTATAGAAATCTTGGGGCACCTGGGTGGCTCAGTCAGTTAGGTGTCCAACTCTTGGTTTCAGCTCAGATTACGGTCTCATGGTTCATGGAATCAAGTCCTGCATCGGGCTCTGTGCTGACAATGCAGACCCGCTTTGGGAATCTCTCTCTCCTTCTCTTCCTGTCCCTACCTCACTCTCTCCCTCAAGATAAAAATAAACATTAAAAAAAAAAAAAAAAGAAATCTTATGAGAAACATATCAGAAGGTACAGCTTGAAATCCTAGTGTTTAATATATATGGCTCTAATCCTGTAAGTATTAAGGACACACCCATGCTATGGGCATTTTTAAAGCAACAGTTTTACTATAACTGTTTACTATAACTATTCCCTAAATAATAGGCACTCACGTTTATTTATCAACCTAAATTTGGAACTGGAGAAAAATTGCATCCTGAAGTTAAGTAATATTAGACCTGTCTTTTGCAGTCTCTATCTTCCAAGGCCAGATTTTTTTTTTTTTCTTCTTCTATGAATTAGAATTTTTACACCATCCTTCTAATTAAACCAGTTAAAATGTTCTTGTTTCACATTTGGGCTTGAGTACCTGGATGCATATTAGTTAACTTTTACTTTGTTATTATCAAAAAATACTAATGAAGACGGTCTTTCTTTTACTCAGTCATTAATCAAATTGTTGGACTTTTAAGTCAAGACCCTGTCTATAACTGTGGGACAATTTAGAGCTGATTGGAAATGAGACTGTGAGAACCATTACTGGAAGAACAGAAAGAAAACATAATGTAACAAATAATGTTTATTTTCTAGTAAAATGTTATTCTCAAAGTAATTGAAGTGACCTCATTGCGAATATGTTAATATATATGTGTGTGGTGTGTAATATTTACATAATTACTTTATGGAGACTCAAAAATATTCATGGAGATGAATATATATTTATTTTTATATATTTATAGATATTTTTAAATGAATATAGTCATTTTTTTAACGTTTATTTATTTTTGAGAAGAGAGAGACAGAGCATGAGCAGGGGAGGAGACAGAAAGAGGGAGACACAGAATCCACAACAGGCTCCAGGCTCCGAGCTGTCAGCACAGAGCCCGATGCTGGGCTCGAACTCATGGACCGTGAGATCATGACCTGAGCCGAAGTAAAATGCTCAACCGACTGAGCCACCCAGGTGCCCCAAATATATTCATTTTAAATCCAGAAGGAAGACTTGCTGCTCTACAGACTGCCTGTGCAGACCTCATTTCAGAAAATATGTAAACTTCCAAATTTTATAAAATACAACAGCATCAGATGATTTAAGGGGGCCACTTTTATCCTGAGTACTTGACTCCTAAGTAAACGTGGTCACATAAGCAATATGAGTCAGAGCATCAGGTAAGTCAGGTCAAAATTTGGAATAACCAAATGTTAGAATCCCACAAATTTAGAACTACCAAAGCTGGAACAGAGAAGATAGCCAATTTTAAGGTTCAAATCCTCTTCACAGTCTAGGAACCAAACAAGCAGATCTGGAGAATTAACATGTAAATCAAAGTGTTTTGCTTTGTTTTGTTTTCCACTCAGCAGCAACTAGAATCAACTCTCTACAATATTGCACTAGTTCCCAAAATTGCCCAAATTTGCTGTTGTTGTTATTGGTTCATTATACTTCATCTGCAAAGCAGGCGGCCTTCTAGATTGTAACATTTTGTAGCCTGTAGCTGACAACAGATGTCATTAGTTAGGCAATTTTATAATTGGCCTTTGTCACTATGAAGCAAAGAAATATACCAACGTTAAAGGGTCACTTTTGTATTTCTCTCGAATTTCTGAGGCTATCAGATCACCTAAATTTACCTAATTATAAAGCCCTTTAGGGAAAATTTTTCTCTAGGTTTCTTTTTGTCTGTTTATCTATGAATAACTAGATAAAAGAGTGGGAGAGTCCAAAACTTTTGAGAAATCTTGTGTCATCAAAATTGAACTCCTTCGGGGCGCCTGGGTGGCTCAGTCGGTTAAGCGTGTGACTTCAGCTCAGGTCATGATCTCACAGTCCGTGAGTTCGAGCCCCACGTCGGGCTCTGTGCTGACAGCTCAGAGCCTGGAGCCTGCTTCAGATTCTGTGTCTCCCTCTCTCTCTGACCCTCCCCCGTTCATGTTCTGTCTTTCTCTGTCTCAAAAATAAATAAAACATTAAAAAAATTTAAAAAAAAATGAACTCCTTCACAAACTAAAGGAAACGATAATTTAAATTCATATGCTAGAGGAACAGAGAAAATAAGAAAGGAAGCAAGGGAGGGAGGAAATACAAAACATCAATTAATTACAGAGAAAAGTTCTGAAGATGAGGGTACCAGAGTCAGAAAACTTACAAGATTAGGTACTATAGGGATTAATGAAACAATAAATGTATTTACTTCCCTATAATCTTGTACAAATGTGCATAGTGGTCAATCATCTTTATCAAATTTATCTTCCTTCCTTCTTGGAAGTATGGGAGTATTACAGATACTTTCTAAAATGTATCTTTTAAAATTTCTCTTTTTAAAAATGACCTCTTGTTTTCCGAATTCTTCTATAAATTTATAATTTTCTTTCTTTTACTGGTCCCTTATAAAAGGATACCATTTTACATATGGCCGTGACTTATTCTTTTGGTAAACTATTTTTATAGTTTATTTTATATCTCAAATAAAACCGGTGTCATTATTCCCTAGCACCCAAGGTGATACACTGATTTGTTTCAGGTTAGGGTGCTTTTCCAGCATGGGGTGAGACTGCCACTCTCGGCCATACCCGTTTTCTTTCAGAAAGCACCTGGTAGATAAATAAAATGCCCTCTTCCCAAGATCCTGTGTAGACTGTCTTTTCAAAGTAGAGAATATGGTAGCCTTTCTGACGGCTGGTCTCTTCCCAGCAGATTTCCAGGACACTCAGAAGAAAGTAGGAATACATGTTCTTCAGTCAGGGACCCATCTATATGGGAACCGTGGAGGAAAAGAAGCAAGTATGAAAAGGAGCAAGGCTCATATGAAATGCCAACAACCTTCCCCAAATGCAAAGTGACAAACTGAGAAAACTACATGTTGATTATCACCATTTCCTCCTCTGAGATTGCTTATATCTGTCTACTTTAAGTGGCTTGACAATTACTCCCTAGCGTTCTGGGCTTTTCTGATTCTCTTGCTTCTGCATTCTACAGTGTTTCTTTGTACAACCCCTCTTCTAATATCTGGTTTCTTGTAAAAATGACACCTAGTCCCCCTTCTTCCTTTCTTCCCTTTATAGGTTGGCCAAAGTAGGGATAATTCCCCTTAGCAAACAGTTCTGAGCGTCCAACCCAGCAGTCTTTAATTTCTTCTTTGTCTTTCTCTAGATTACCCCAGAACTGAGTAGTTGCTGCTAAGATTTAATAATAGATCTAATAGTAGATCTAAATAATAGACCGTCCTATTTCCTAACCTAGGTTTGGACAGTCTGAAAGAAAACCAAGATAAAGGTAGCTAGGGTAAGAGGGCTATTTTGATCCACCCTTGGATCCATGCCAGTAAATTTTGTGAAAGCCTCAACAAACCATTGATGGAAATCAACTGACGACAGACCTATTTCCAGGTACAGTACTACAGATTCTCCCAGCTCACGTTGAACAGTCAAACTACAGGCAATGAAGTTAGCCACTCCTTGCACTGGGTCTCTTACACCATTTTATCTTCCATAGTTGTGTGTGGGCGGGTTGAGGCAAATAATTGGCTTCCTCTGATCACCATAATCACCATAATTCCCTGATGCGGCAATCTTTGGATTCCCATTGTTCCTGCTCCATCAAAGAAGAAAATTAGCTGGCTACAGAATTCCATGCAGTAGGCAGTTCACGTCTCCATGTGTGGGCCTCTAAACTGAAAACAGAGTATTGCAAATTTCTGGGGCCCAGGGGAAGGAAGCCTTTAAATGAATTCATAGCAGCTGATAAAGAAGGCACAGGATGACAGAGGAATCCTGGGTAGTTTCTCAATGGTATCAGCTTTTTTGGTGATCCAAATAGGAAAGACTGGTTTTCCTCTCTTTCAGACAAGAAAAATGTAAATCATATGCCTGTTTTGCTTCCTTTCCTATTTTGACATTCATCTGGTTAACTGTTTGTTTGGTTGGTTTGTTTGTTTTGTTTGTTTTCTAAGTGACTAGTACAGCTACTGTCCATCCTGTTGCCTTCATAGGGAACAGTCTTTTATCCGAGTTCTCAGTTATTTCCAGGTCCAGGCTCATCACATCTGCTCTCCTAACTACATGGTGTAGGGATGATAAGAGGTGAAATCTGGACAGTCCAGCAGACATTAACACCTGCTCCTCAGACAGAGGAGATACTTCATCATCAGCTGACCAAGTTGTATCTTCTTCACTCTTTTCAGGAGATGTACTAATTGAGAAACTATCCATCTGAAAGGTCATCCCTTCCCCCCTCTTTGGAGCCATTTTGAGGCCATGAGGGATAAAGACAAACAGAGAAAGAAGGAACACAGAGAGAAGAGAAAGAAGGCAGCACTTCTATGAAAGAGAAGGTGTCTTTAATTCTTGTATTTCCTCTTCCATTTCTCTCAATATTTTCTTCTTACCATCCAAATTCTTTTTACTTTTCTTTCTTCTGAATGATAATTAACCCCCCAAATACCAGTCATTTATTTGTTTGGGAAGAAGGCTGTATTAGTTTTCCAGGGCAGCTGTGACAATATACCACAGACTGGATGGTTTAAACAACATCTTATCCTCATTGCCAGAATTGTTGGGGAAACTAATTTAAAACAAAATGTCCTCCCAAATCTGAAAACTTCTCCACAAGGGTAAACAAGATTTTAAAAAAATTGTTATTGGGTAAAGCATTAAACCAGAATATGATGCATATCCCAAGCAGTCTGCTAAAAATGACAGACAGAAAGCAATCTCAAACTTTTATAAGTCAATCAAGTACAACACATTTCACACATGTTCTCAAGATAAACTATAACTGGTCCTCAAGTAAGAGGACTGGACAGCACCATTTGCCACAGAATTCATGTTAAATTCACTTGGTAATTGGAGTGACCATCTGTGTCGGTTAACTGGCTTCATCCAAAGGAAAAGTTAAATCCTTGTATCTTTATGATGAGGTAGTTTCCCAGGTGACAGTGAGGCACATTCCCCAAGGTAGACCCCTACCTTCTCATAGAAACTGTGATGGGGGTGCCATTTTCCTTGAAGATTACCTTTAAAAGAGATTCACGGTTCCCCAAGAAAATCACTTCTGAGTTTGTACCACAGGTATCCAGATAGTCATTAATTCAGTATATAGTTCTTTAGCCCTACTTTGTCAGACACTTTAAGAAGGCACATAGGGTGCACCAAGGGCACCAAGGGCAGTGTGCCCCCAAATGTACCCCTTTGACATACTGATAATTTTAAGGTAAAACTTAGTTCAGAAGGAGACCCTCTTCTGTCCCCTTTGAAAGTAGGAAATAAATCTCCCATGTGAAAAATACCCTCACTGTACTAAGAAGTGAAAAGACACCCTTACTACCAGAGACAGACATTAAAGCTCAGAAAGCTGTAGAAACAGACCTTGTTATTTTTTTCTTGCTAACCTACTACCTCAGCCTGAATTCTGTTTAGAGTTCCCTAGTAATTAAAGCTCACAAACACCTATTTTCTTAACCCTGTCAATTCCTCACAAATTTCTCATCTGTGTGTCTAAAAAGCATAAAGACTACTTGGCTTGGTCATTTCTTCAGGTTTCAGTTTCATTATTGGGCCTCTGTGCACATGAAATACAACTTTGTTTTTTTTTTCTCTTGTTATTTTGTCTCTTGTAAATTTAATTCTTAGTCCAGCTGTAGACCTTGAAGGGAAGAGGAAAAACTTTCTTTCCCTACAGCACTGATTTATCATCACAATCCTTTTATGTTTTGGGAGCAGCGTGTACTTTCCATGGCTTTGCATCTATGAGAACTATAATAAATATACTATTACTCTCATTATAAAGATGAAGAAACATAAACATTGTTTAAATTATTTATTCAATATCACAAACCAGTTATTGGTAGGAAGGAAATTATAATTTTTCTGGGTTTAAGATGTAAAGAAATCACAAGGATGTGAATGTTTTATTCACAGATATTTGTGTACATATATTTTCAGGTTTATAGTTATGAAGATATTTTTAAGATAATCTTATTACCCATTTTTCTTTTAGCCATGTGATCTTTTCTGTCAAACTGCAATTAAAATAAGATACAATTCATACTCCTATTCAGTAGTATTGAAACTCAAGATCATGCTAGAAATTAATTTTTTCAGTTACTTTTGTTTGAACAACTCTTATATCTTCTTTTGGCTCCAAGACTGGAATAAAATATTTTATCTTACTAAAAGAAATTTAAAAGGAGCAAACAACAAATGATTTAGAAAATATTTTTTAAAAAAAATGAAATTTCTTCCTTTTTATTACTTTAAAACCTGAGGGAGATGAGCCCCTCTATGGCCTTGTTCTTTAGAAATGTCCAGATATTACAACCTTCCATACATTACATTATTTCAGAGCACATAGGCACCTTATCTTTCAGGATTCAGTGTTCTGTCCTGATGTAGCATCGCCCTAGTGGTTAACACATTTTATGCTCCAGGAAAACCTTTCTCAGCTTTTACCCTGTGTTCTCAAACCAGAGACAATTGTATCTGAAGGTCATGAAGCTTGTGGATTGCACTCCTCCTAATGTCAGAGATGGATACTGCTTTACAGAGAGAGATCGAACTCCTAGAAAAGAAAAACACAAATTTGGGAACTAATGAACAGCTTCATGATTATAGTTAATAATATTGTATTATACACTTGACAGTTGCTAGGAGACTAAATCCTAAATGTTCTCCCCCGACACACACAAATGATGATTATGTGACATGATGAAGGTCTTAGATAACACTACGGAGGCAAACATATTGCAATATATAAGTGTATCAAATCAACATGTTGTACAACTTAAACTTACATAGTGTCATATGTCAAGTATATCTAAAAAAAATGCAAAAGAAATAGACAAAAAAAAGGAAAAACACTAATTTAAGGCACTTTTTAGGTCCTCTTCTTTGGGAGACTAAAAGCAATAAGTTCTTATACAGTAATGTATAATTTTCAAATAACACCAAGAACTATTTGCTTGTTTTTGTTTATCTTACAATTTGTGATTTTGCAGGCACCCATAATTTAGTGTAGGTTTTGCAGTAGTGGCACTTGGTCATTAATGAATATTTTTGATGTCAAATAATTCATATGACCACCAAATTTATATATTTATAGGGCTTGTAAGCATGAATCATATTTTCTTTATATTGTCACTTTAGCCATTAGAATTGTGAATGCTTTTATTCTTTTTTAATGAGACACAATTTTTTAATTAATAAAAAATTTCAACTCAATTATTTGACTTTATTTATGTATTATAATGTATATTTTATGGTTTAACTTAGATAGTTGAAGCATTCAGAAAAATGTATATATATAAATAAAAATGATTTCGTTTTTATCTTTACTAATTTACATTATTTTCCATTTTTTTTTCCACTTAGAATAAGATTACATTTTTTTTCAGGGGCACTTGGGAGGGTCAGCCAGTTAAGCATCCAACTCTTGGTTTGGGCTCAGGGCTTAACCTCATGATTTCTTGAGTTCTAGCCCCGCATCGGGTTCTGTGTGGACAGTGTGGAGCCTGCTTGGAATTCTCTCTCTCTCCCTCTCTCTTGGCTCCTCCCCTGCACACATTGTCTCTGTGTCTTTCAAAATAAATAAATAAACTTAAATTTTTTAAAAAATTGCATATTTCTATGGTAATAATAGTTAACATGATATATACACTCTTAAAAATTTTGATATGCATGATACAGTAGTATAAACTATAGACGTAATGTATATCACATCTCTGGAACTTTTCATATTGCACAACTGAAACTTTGTACCCTTTGACCAACATCCCCCCATCTTGGCCATCTCCCCAACCACTGGCAACTACCATTCTACTTGCTGTTTCTATGACTTTGACTATTTTAGATTCCTCGTATAAGTGGAATCATTCAGAATGTGTCCTTATCTGCTTGGTTTATGTCACTTAGCATAATGTCCTCTTGGTTCCCTCTTAAATTCTACAGATGGATGGGACCAAATATGAAAGGACTGTGATGTATTCATAATACACAAATAATATAAATATATAAATATTCTGGAGGGAAATAAGAAAGCAAAAGCTAAAAGAGAAATAGGAAAATCCTTTTTAAATATTCTATTTACTTTTCTAAGAAGTAGAAAAAATAAAAAAAAATGAATAGAATTTTACCAAATCTGATGACTACAAAATGCATCAACAGAAAATTACAAACTTATAATATAATTAATACTGAAAACTATAAAAATGAACAAAGAAGTCACCTTCATAAAATGACATGGTAATATACATATAGAAAACTAAAGACTCCACCAAAAAACTAGAAGCCTGGATAAATGAATTCAGCAAAGTCACAGGATACAAAAACAATCTACAGAAATCAGTTGCATTTCTATACACCAATAATGAAGTAGCAGAAAGAGAAATTAAGAACACAATCATATGGAGGGGCACCTGGTGGCTTAGTCAGTTAAGTGTCAAGCTCTTGATTTTGGCTCAGGTCATGATCTCCTGGTTCATGAGATCAGCCCCACATTGGGCTCTGTGCTGACAGCATGGACCCTGTTTGGGATTCTCTTTCTCTCTCTGCCCTTCCCCTGCTTGTGTTCTCCTTTCCACTCTCTAAATAGATAGATAGATAGATAAATAAATAAATAAATAAATATATGTTTTTAAAAATACTATTTACAATTGCATGAAAAATAGTAAGATACCCAGGAATAAACTTAACCACAAGGGTAAAAGATCCGTACTCTGAAAAATGTAAAACATTGATGAAAGAAATTGACAAATGGAACAAATGAAAAGGCATTCCATGCTCATGGATAGGGACAGTAAATATTGTTAAAATGCCCATACTACCCAAAGCAATCTGCCTATTTAATGGGCTCTCCATCAAAATACCAACAGCATTTTTTTGCGGAATACATTTAGAATTGAATTGCAAAATTTAACAAAACTGAAAGATGATATAATGTTGAGAGAAACATATTTTAAATGAGAACTCATTTTGAGATGAACTTTCTAAATAGTGCACAGGATATGTGAGAAAGGGAGACATAGATATAGATACATGATATATACAAAATACAAATTATTTCTATTCTAGATTATTAGTTATAGAAAATAGATGAAACAATGAAAATGTATTCATTTTAAATTACTGGTTTCAGAATTTGAGATTATGGTTAATTAATTACCTTTTCCTCATTTTGTATATTTTTTGAACAAGAGAAAACTTACTTCAGAACAGAAATTATTTCCTTTTACTAATTGTTTATGCATTTCTAATACAGATTTCTTCTAACTTCTTGGATTAAGCTGATACTTATTGTCATTTTACTACTTAGAAATAATTTTTCAGAGTATAAAATGCTTAGATTATGGTGTTTTTTTAAAAATATAGAGATACAACATTTGATATAATTTATAAAAGTAATTGTAAAGAAGGTAAAGGCTAGATGAAAATGCACTAATTTTGATCATGTTTTGCCTAGTGGTGACTATTTTCTCTATATGCTACTATCCTACATATTCTGCACGTATTACTTTATAATTTAAGAATATTAGCAAGGAAACTGACAAGGAAAGACAAAGAAAAAAAAAGTCAAAAATGATTAGAACCCTCAGTGGGATAGCATTTCACCATTTCTAGTAGCTTAGATTAACAATTTCCTTATTACAATTTATGTTTGAATTTGTAGCTATCCACAGGGTGTAAAACTTTATGTTGAAGGCCATGAAAGTTTAAAACATGGGCAGTAAAAATTCATATGATAGAAATAAACTTCTAATACTGGTAAGTTGCCATAAAGCAATGTGTGAAGAAAGTTGTTTTGCTTTGTTAACATTGGGAAGAAGGCTTCTAAGGACAGAAGAGCAAAGCCTTCACTGCACCTTAGGAATCATACATATTTTTAGTTTACCTTCACAAAGCAGCTGACTTGGGTAGAACATGTAAACATACCCATAGTTTACTGAAATGAGGCATTATTCTTTCTAATCAAACTTTAGCTTTAGAACAGTAAAAACATACTCTAATTAAGCGTAACTACATTTCTAAGAAAAATGCATTTAAAAATAGAGACTTGTTTCTCTTAAACTGTGGTCCATTTTCATGGGTCATCCTTTCACCCAGTGTAATTCTAAAGCTTTTTTAGGTCTTATTTGACTGAATTCTTAATATGCTGAAACCTGAAAATTTTAAGCATCCGAAACATGATTACTTCTGATTCTTTTTTTTTTTTTTTAATTAGGGCCAATATAGCAGTGCTTCCCATCAAAGACTGGGATTTTTTTTTTTTTTATCAGTACTAATCTACTATTTCTTTCCTGATGCTTCTAGAGTATACTGAAAGCTCTTGGTTTGAGATAATTAACCTCCTGAGCATAACATTTCCCATTTTTTCCAGAGAGTAGCTACATTTCTCTATGTTCATCTCTGCAACCTCACAGACAAGTTTTTTCTGGTCTGTATCTCAGGAATTAGGTAAATTATGCACTAATAAACAATGAGTTTATTTTGTAGTAGAAGCCAAAATTATGTGAATAGCACACATCATGCGGAGAGGTGGTTTGCTGTGGAGGTCAAAAACACATGGTTTATGTAATACCTGATTCTACTTAATGACCTAGGTGATATTTTAAAAATTACAGAATCTTTCTTGCCTGAGTTTCTCCATCTGTAGCAACCTCATGCAGTTGTTGTGAGGACTGAAAGAGTTAATATCTATGAGATCCTTATAATAGACTCTGGAACACAGGCATAGTAAGCTCCAGGTTGTGGCCATTACCATTATGATAACAAAATTTCATTTTGAAACTATAGATATGGATAAAATTAGTGTAGAAGAAGAAAATAGTGATTAATATAAATGAATAAATGATTTCTCAATACAGGGAGCATATTTTTGAAGAGAGGGAAACACAAACTGTGTCAGAGACAAGGAGAGGAAAAAAAGTGTTTCTTATGCATACACTTAAAGAGGGCAGAGCATAACCAGTGCACTTTAATATGAGCATTAAGGTGCTCCATATTTTATTAAAAATTTTCCGCTCCCCTGGGACGCCTGGCTGGCTCAGTCGGTTAAGCGTCCAACTTCAGCTTGGGTCATGATCTCACAGTTCATGAGCTCGAGCCCTTGCATTGGCTCTGTTGCTGACAGCTCAGAGCCTGGAGCCTGCTTCAGATTCTGTGTCTCCTTCTCTCTCTGGTCTTCCCCTGCTCATGTGCTGTCTCTCTCTCTCTCTCTGAAATAAATTAACGTTAAAAAACATTAAATTCTTTTTTTCCTCTCTCCGATTAGAACAAATTTTGGAATAGGTATAATTGGCATACAAAACATCAAATGGTTGATACAGCTACGTTATGACATGGTATATGTAATGTATTGTATTTATATTATTGTAAATATATATTATAAATAATGATATAATTACTATTTCTTTGAAGTATAGATTTCACTAAGTTTAAAGCAAAGGCACATGTCAACTTATATGATAAGTTGATAACTTTTTCCAACTCACTGAGATATAATTAACATGACATAGGTTTAAGGCATATGGTGTTATGATTTGATATATTTATTATTGCAAAATTATTACCACATTAGGGTTAGTTAGCACCTTCATCGCCTTACATAATTACCATTTTTTTGTGAAAATATTTCAAATCTACTCTATAGCTACTTTCAGGTATGTAATGCAGTATTGTTAACGTTGTTAACATACTGTACATTAGATCCACAAAACTTATTCATCTTACATTGGAAGTTTTTACCTTTTTTTAATTTTTAATTTTAATTCCAGTATAGTTACCCATAGTGTTATATAAATTTTAGGTGTACAATACAGTAATTCAACAATTCTATACATTACTCAGTGCTCATCATGATAAGTATATTTCTTAATCCCCCATCACCTATTTCACCCATCCTCCCACCCACCTCCCCTCTAAGTAACCATCTGTTTGTTCTCTATAGTTAAGAGTCTGTTTCTTGGTCTGTCTCTCTCTTCCCCCCCGCCATTGGCTCATTTGCTTTGTTTCTTAAATCCCACATATGAGTGAAATCATATAGTATTTGGATTCCTCTAACTGAGGTATTTGACTTAGATTACACTCTCTAACTCCATCCATGTTGTTGCAAATGGCAAGTTTTCATGTCTTTATTTAATTACTATTTAATTGTATTGTATATGTATATGTATATGTATATGTATATGTATGTGCATACACATATACCACATCTTCTTTGTCCATTTATCTATCAGTGGATATCGGGCTGCTTCCATAGTTTGGCTATTGTAAATAATGCTGCAATAAACAAAAGAGTGCAGGTATCCCTTTGAATTAGTGTTTTTGTATTTGGGGGATAAATAGTAGTGCAATTCCTGGATCATAGAGAGAGTAGTTCTATTTTTAACTTTTGAAAAACCTCCAAACTGGTTTCCACACTGGCTGCACCAGTTTACATTGTCACCAACAGTACAAGAGGGTTCCCTTAACACCACATCCTCCCCAATGCTTGTTGCTTCTTGTGTTTTTCATGTGAGCCCTTCTCACAGATGTGAAGTGATATATCATGGTGGTTTTGATTTGCATTTCCCTGATGACGAGTGATGTTGAGCATCTTTCATGTGTCTGTTGGCCACCTGTATGTCTTCTTTGGAGAAATGTCTATTGATATCTTCTGCCCATTTTAAATTGGATTATTTGTTTTTTGGGTGTTGAATTTTATCAGTTCTTTATATAGTTTAGATACTAACCCTTTATTTAATATGTCATTTGCAAATATATTCTCCTTTTGGTAGTTACCATTTAGTTTTGTTGATCATTTCTTTTGCTATTAAGAAGCTTTTTATTTTGATATAGGCCCAATAGTTTGTTTTTGCTTTTGTTTCCCTTGCCTCAGGAGACATATCCAGAAACAATGTTTCTAAGGCCAATGTCAGAGATATTACTACATGTGATGCTTTCTAGGATTTTTTATGGTTTTAGGTCTCACATTTAGGTCTCTAATCCATTTTGAGTTGGTTTTTGTGTATGGTGTAAGAAAGTGGTCCAGTTTCATTCTTTTGCATGTTGCTGTCCAGTTTCTCCAGCAACATTCATTGAAGAGCTTGTCTTTTTCCCACTGGATATTCTTTCCTCCTTTGGTGCAGATTAATTGACCATGTAATTGTGGATTTATTTCTGGATTTCCTATTTTGTTCCATTGATCAATCTTTCAATTTTTGTGCCAGTACCACACTGTTTTGGTTACTATGTCTTTGTAATATAACTTTAAGTCTAGATTCCAAAGCCTTCAGTTTGTTTTTCTTTTTCAAGATTGCTTACGCTATGCCAGGTCTTTGGTAGTTCTACACAAATTTTATGATTGTTCTAGTTCTTTGAAAAATGCTGTTGGTGTTTTGATAGGGATAGAATTAAATCTGTAGATTCCTTTGGGTTGTATAGACATTTTAACAATATTTGTTCTTCCATTCCATGAACATGGAATGTCTTTCCATTCCTTTGTGTTGCTTTCTGGGATTGTTTTCTTAATTTCTCTTTCTGCTGCATCATTATAAGTATATGGAAGTGCAACTGATTTCTGTATATTTATTTAGTATCCTGTGACTTTACTGAATTCATTTATTCATTCTACTAGTTTTTTGATGAAGTCTTTAGAGTTTTCTATATGTAGTATCATGTAATCTGCAAATAGTGAAAGTTTTACTTCTTCTCATCAACTTGGATGATATTTATATCTTTTTATTGTCTGATTGCTTGACCAGGATAGAAGTTTGTAGTCTTTGACTGACGTGTCCTCAATTTCCTCAAGCCCCAGCTCCTGGAAAATACAATTCTACTGCCTATTTTTATGACTTCAATTTTTTTCCCCACATATAGTGATAAAATACAGTATTTGTGACTCTGTGTCTGGCTATTTTACTTATCATAATGTCCTCTAGGTTCATTCATGTTGCCACATTTGTCAAGATTTTTCTTTTATGGCTGAATAATATTCCATTTTATGTATATACACACACACACACACACACACACACACATACACACACACATCATATTTTCTTTATCCATTCATCTGTCAACTGAAATTTGGTTGTTGCCAAATCGTGGCTATTGTGAATGATGCTACAATGAAAAGAGGAGTGCGGGTATCTCTTTGAGATCCTGATTTCATTTCCTTCAGCTATACACCCAGAAATGTGATTGCTGTGTAATATGTTAGTACTGTTTTTAACTTTTTTGAGTAATCTCCATACTGTTTTCCACAGTGACGGTATTAGTTTACATTTTCATAAGTGCACAATTTTTTTTTTTTTTATATCTTCACCAACACTTATCGCTTGACTTTTGGATAATAGCCATTCTAAGGTGTGAGGTGGTATCTCATTGTGGTGCTGATTTACATTTCCCTGATGATGTTGCATATACTTTCATGTACCTGTTGGCCATTTGCATGTTTTCTTTAGAAAAATGTCTATTCAATTTAAAACAGATAGTTTGATTTTTTGCTAGTGAGTGGTATGTGTTCCTTATATATTTTGGATATCAACCCCTTAGATATATATGATTTGCAATTATTTTCTTTCTTTCCATAGGATGCCTTTTCATTTTGTTGATCATTTCCTTTGCTGCATAGATTTTTAGTTTGAGTTGTTTTAGTTTAGTTTTAGTTTAGTTTAGTTTAGTTTAGTTTAGTTTAGTTTAGTTTTTAGTTTGAGTTGTTGAGTTGTTTACTTTTGCTTTGGTTGTTTATGATGCAGGTTAGGTCAAACTGCTCTCACTGTCTCCAATGCATCCAAATTCATTCATTCATTCATTCATTCATTCTTTCATTCATTCTGCTAATACAGTGAACTGGAACTTCTCTGTTAGAAACCTAGACTTCTAGAAAGCCTCTCTTGTTCATGGGTGATTATTCGAGACCCTGTTCTCCAGAAGCTCCTGGCTATGGCTAAGAGGGGCCACCATAGGGTCCACAGCCTAGGGTGAGGTCTGTATGCCTGTTATCTGACACATGGGTAGGCAATACCTCTCCCTGGTTCCTCCGTGTATGGTGCTGGAACTCACAACTCTCACAAAAGTACTTTGTCAGTGGATGGATGTTGAACTGTTGTTGTTGAGAGGGCAGTATGATAAGGAATGTCTTATTTATTTATGTTGTTGAGGTTGTGGTAGTAGCTGATAATGTTCTACTAAAGGTAAGCATAGATATTCCCACTTAGAATTCTTAAAAGTATCTTAAATTCATATGAAAACTGAGGCATGAATCAAAATCAATATTCTTTTAAATTGACAATGCTTTTTAAAGATATCTTAACACAGGATTGCCTGGGTGGCTCAGTCAGTTAAGCATCCAACTACAGCTCAAATGACGATCTCACGGTTCCTGAGTTTGAGCCTCGGGTCGAGTTCTGTGCTGACAGCTCAGCCTCTTCGAATTTTGTGTCTCCCTCTCTCTCTGCCTCTCCCCACTCATACTCTGTCTGTCTCTCAAAAATAAATGAAAAATTAAATTAAATTAAGAAAAAAGACATCCTAAGATATATTGCAACAGAACTACAATTAATGAAAAGACTTAGGGAGAGTATTAGAACAGGAAGGGGCCTAGAATGTGATCGTGAAAAACCCCAACATTTAGAGGATTTTCAGAAGAGTCTATAAAGAATGCACAGAATGACTGGGCAGAAGCATAGACATATAAAATACAGACTCAGATGAAGAGGAGCCTACAATGAAAGCATTGGAATGATGGTTAGAGAATATTTCTATATTCTCTCTCTATATAAGCACTTATTATATTCCATTTATATGCTCAGAATTCAACTGTAAACAACATGAGACAATTGTGTTAAAGGAACTTTTAATCAGGGAAAGAAAATGCAAATTGTGTAAAAAGTAAATGAGAAAGGAGAAGAGGTATCCACTAAAACAGGTAAGGATGCAGGTTTACTTATATTTTGATTAGTAAATACATGAGGAAAATCATTAACTCAAGAAAACATTTTCGCGAATGTCTGTTATTTGCCAGGCGCTGCTTAAGGTACAGGCAATACTGCAATCGACAACACAAAGTTGCTTCCTTAATGGAATGGGTATTAGATGAGCAATGCAGACAATAAAACAAATAAGTGGGTAAGTACATAATATTCTTAATGGTTTTAAGAGCCTTGGGGCGCCTGGGTGGCTCAGTCGGTTAAGCGTCCGACTTCAGCTCAGGTCACGATCTCACGGTCAGCGAGTCCTAGCCCCGCGTCGGGCTCTGGGCTGATGGCTCAGAGCCTGGAGCTTGCTTCTGATTCTGTGTCTCCCTCTCTCTCTGCCCCTCCCCCGTTCATGCTGTGTCTCTCTCTGTCTCAAAAATAAATAAACGTTAAAAAAAAAATTAAAAAAAAATGGTTTTAAGAGCCTGTAAAATAATGAAGCAGGATGAGAGTAAAAAACAAAAGCAAGGAGTAGGAGGTAAAGACTTTCTGTTATAGGAGGTGATCACGATAGGGCTTTCTAAAATGGTAATGAATTAGCAGCCATCCATAGGAGCTGAAAGATAGCTGGATGAAGAACATTGTGGTAGAAGAAAACAATAAATATAAAGGCCCTAAGCATGGCCTTGCCAGGCTGTCCCAAAATAATTTCTTATCCGTGCCCCATCATATCGCACCATACACTGAATACTCCAGAAATACCAGAATTTACATTGCTGTTTATGCTCATATATATATATATATATATATATATTTGATGTTTTGTTTTATTTTTGAGAGATAAGGAGAGACAGAGCGTGAGCGGGGGAGGGGCAGAGAGAGAGGGAGACACAAAATCTGAAGCAGGCTCCAGGCTCTGAGCTGTCAGCCCAGAGCCCAACGCGGGGCTCCAACCCACGAATCGTGAGAGCATGACCTGAGCCGAAGTCGGACACTCGACTGACTGATCCACCCAGGTGCTTCTGTGTTCTTATCTTCATAAAAATTTTTTTTTCAGATTTTTCTTCCTATCTAGAATGATCTTCCTCTCAGTTTCCCAACCATTTTCTCCAGGAAACCTTTTTAAAATGCAAGCAAAATAATGACATTTAAAATACCACTTAGACATCCATCTCTCTTACTAAATAAGTTGTTTAAGATACACAATTGTGTTTTATTCCTCATTACATCCATGGTGTACTTACTCTGTGCTCCAGTTCCTACCATATACCCAGCACCTGGCACACAGTGGGTGCTTCCAAGATCATGATCAATACTGTATGCTAAAATCATGAGTTACCAAAAACTATATAGAAGCACCTGGGTAACTTAGTTAAGCCTGTGACTCTTGATTTCAGCTCAGGTCATGACCACAGTGTTCATGGGATCGAGCCCCTATGCATGAGGATCCTGCTTGGGATTCTCTCTCTCTCCCTCTCTCTCTGTCCCTCACCCTCTGATGCTCTCTCTCTCTCTGTCTCTAAAAATAAATAAATAAAAATTTTTAAAGATAGATATATGTATGTTTTAAATTATAAAATTAAAATGCATAATGCTTAATAAAATTAAAATGCATAATGCTTAATGTAATTCTTTACAATAATAATAACTAAGAACTACTAAATGCTTATTACATTCTAATTCAATGTTTTATATTCTTTACATGTGTTAACCTTTTAAACCTCGAAATAAAAACGAAGGAAATGGAAAAGAAAGAACAAAAGATACCCGTACTTCCATAGCACAGCAAGAAAAAACTGCATGAAAAGAAGACAGAGAGTAGTACCAAAGCTCAAACTTTAATCAACAAAACTTCTGTCTTGAACTGCACAAGAGTTTAAATCAGGAACTTATCGTCGTGCTTCATAAACATACCAAATTATGAATGAGATAAATGTCTACCTGAAAAAAAAAATAATGCATCATTTTACTGCAAGAGTTTACGTAGCTTCGAAGAGCAGATGTTTTGATTCTACCAAACTGTGGTTGACAAATTTGCTAGCAGTGGGAGTGGAAAATTACTTTTCGTTTTTAGAAATTATTTGATAGCATTTACAGACCTTTGTTATTTATCACCTTGATTAAAAGCTGTCATTTGAAGCATTTATAGTCTTCAAGTACACGTCAAAACAGTTTCCAGCCAATTCGAATGCTCTTCAGAAAAGGCATATTAAACCGAACTGGGGTATATATCTTTCTTTTCTTCGGCAATACATCAAAACTATACAGTCAGGTACATTCGAATATAGTATGAGAATTTCACTGATTAAATTTGGAAAGATTCTTATCTATCACTTACAAACCTGGAAAGATCTTTAGATTCAAAGATAAATACGAATGTAAGAAATACTGCCTTGAAGTGTCATGATAAAATGGCTGCAATTTCCATAAAAGCAACAATATCTCAAACCCATTTATCCCTTGAGAACAGATCTCGTTTCATAGAAATAAAAAAATGAAATAAAACTAGATCTTTTATTGAAGCTTGTGAATTGATAGTTGAATTTCCATAATGATTTCTCATGATCACCAGGAATTTTTCCATGCCTACTGGAAAACAACAAAGGAGGACAGACTCCACTCTCGCTCAATCATTTAGTCTCAGGATTTGGCCTGAGCTGACCCATGTGTTCATTTTTATTTAAGACCTAAACTTTTGAACACGTTGTATATTTTCAAAGTCTTTCTTTCATTAACTATATAGCTTTTATTTTGTAGAAGGGGTTTATGTCTAGATACATTTTTATAAACTCAATAATAATAGTAGCTTTGACTAGTTTAAAAATTTCAAGTCCGTGTGATCAGCACTGTGTACGAATAGTATTTTCATATGCTATATTTACTGTGCAGCATATATGTAATAGTCTGTAATATCATATAGCATATGTCTTTTTTTCTCATGGTTTTGTCTTTCATTCAATGTATATTTCATTGATCCTAAGAACTAAAAAACCAATCATCAGATTTGGTTTGACAATTTTAAGTTCAGTATGTTTGCTAAGTGGGTTCATTGAAAAATCAATTTTTTAAAAAGAATCAATTTTTATATATTATAAAAATTTCCCTTTTATCTCCTATCCTTTTCTTGCCCTAAAAAAAATAATTCCACATATCTCCAAAAAAATTATTGGAATTTAATAGTTTGAATATCTTGAAATAAATTTGAAACACATCTTCCTTAAACTTTGGCCAAAAGTCTGAGTTCATCCCTGTTCTTCCTTTCTCACTGTCGTTCATTATAGGACATGTAGCATTCAAAATGTATTATGATAAAGATAATATGTATTTGTGTAAACTGGTATTAAAATTAGATATAATATACATATATGTAAACATTAAAAATATATTTTCAAATCCATGTAGAAATATAACATTAATCTCAGTTCAGGGAATGTTATTAAAGGCAATAGTTTAAATGTGAAATGAGGGGGCTGCCTGGGTAGCTCAGTTGGTTAAGCTACCCACTTGGGCTCAGATCATGATCTCACAGTTCATGGGTTCAAGCCCCCCATCGAGCTCTGTGCTGACAGCTTAGAGCCTGGAGCTTCCTTCAGATATGGGTCTCCCTCTCTCTGTCTGCCCCTCCCCCACTAATGCTCTCTCTCTCAAAAATAAATAAAAATTAAAAATAATAATAATAATAAATGTGAAATTACAGATTATCATATATTATCCCTGACATATACAAATGTGTACGTAAGTATAGCATATACTTGTGTGTGTGTGTGTATATATATTTGTGTGTGTGTGTGTATGTGTGTGTGTTTAAAATCTTGTTACAAGATTTGGGCTTGTATTTGCTGATTTGTAGGAGAGTTCAAAGTATAGTGTTTTTGTTTTTTGGTTTTTGTTTTTTCCTTTGGATTGAGAGCTATCAGAAACTGAGAAATGTTAAGTGGATATCAACTTTATTTAGAATATGGTTCATGAAATATATATAATTATTTGTCATTATCCTTAAAGATATTTATGGTTAAGTATTTTTTTTTTTTTAATTTATTTTTGGGACAGAGAGAGACAGAGCATGAACGGGGGAGGGGCAGAGAGAGAGGGACACACAGAATCGGAAACAGGCTCCAGGCTCCGAGCCATCAGCCCAGAGCCCGACGCGGGGCTCGAACTCACAGACCGCGAGATCGTGACCTGGCTGAAGTCGGACGCTTAACCGACTGCGCCACCCAGGCGCCCCGGTTAAGTATTTTTTTAATATCAATCTATTTCAAAATCTGTATCATGATACTCTAAACAGCATTCACTCAAAGGCAGTATTAGATACTTGGCTGACTGAACACAACTTCTTGCCTGTTTAGTCAGATAATTAGTCTAAGAGTTAGACTAAGCAAATAAATGAATGCAAAGAGCCAAATGTAGCATATCAATTAAGCTCTGATGCTTAGGAAATTAACATCCCTAAGTAAAGCTGAGTCCAGGGACACAGTCATGTCTATAGATATCTTTAGGATAGGTGCCCATATGCAAACAGGATAAACAAGTGCTCACAGGAGTTGTTTGCTTTTTCTCCATAATTTTTCTATTTATTTGTTCTCCTTGGGAGATAGTAAAAGCGATATTTTCTTCTTCCCTACTCTGATTTTCTAATGTCCTTATAAATAAACTTGTTTATTAATAGCCTCTTTTCACCATTGGCCTGCAAGATAGGAAGATTACAAGTATATGTACATTGCCATCAAGGACACTTTTCCCCTTTCACTCTGTGTATTGATGTCTTTCTTCAGTCAGAATCAACCTTGTGGCTACTAAAAAGAAATTCACAGGAAAACAAACAAACAAACAAACAAACCCTTTCATCATATAATGGAAGAATTTGTTCTGTAAAAGCAGGAGTCTGTTTATTTGGATGATAATAACTGAATCAGAAAGCCATCCTTATGATACACGATTGATATAGCTACCCAGAATATAAAGCACTGCATAGACCATATAATATTCAAAATCAGATTCAGCCATCAAACTGAAAAATTATCCCGAGTACTCTTCTGCCCTTCACAGCAGCACCACTACTGAAGTAAAACCAAGTTATTTTATTTACATTTTCCAAGTGGGATATAGAGATGGGCAGACAGATAGATAACAGATAGATAGATGGATAGATGATAGGTAGATAGATAGATAGATAGATAGATAGAATATATATGTACATCCATATATGCGCGGTACATAAGATTTACTGATTAATTCATTTAACCCATATTAATTACTTATTTTATGTAAGGTACTCTTCTATGTACTGGGTATTCAGCAGTAGGCAAGACAAATCTACTCTCATGGAGAAAATATTCTAGCGGGACAAATGCCTATGGGATTATTGATATAACACGTTTAGGAGGGGAGGCTGTGATAGTGAAGATGAGAAAAAACTATCTTGCAGGGAAGGTAACCTTTGCATATAAACCTGAAAGAAGTCAGCAAATCATACTTGTGATTTCGTAAATAAGGTATGATAGCTGTTCTCTGCATGACCCTTAATGCTTTTAGTGTGCATGCCCTTGAATTGACCTTAGGCTGGCTTATGACCGCATAAACCAACTGAACACAGCATCAGTGCCAATTCTGGCACTATGTTAAAAGAAAACAAAACAATATCAAAAACAATAGCTTCTCTTTCCTCTCCCTTTGAAGGCTAGGCTTTGGTAGCACTGGGCTGCAAAGTGAGAAGTCCTTTGATCTTGCTGGAGAGACCACAGGGAAAAGCTATGTGTAGAGGCCATGTGGAGACAACCTCTCCTGGACTACATGGGGAGGGAAGGAGTAAGGTTCAGCTCTCCTAGCATCCCAGTCCAGCCTAAAGAAGGCATGATGCCAACCCTTGCCAACACTGGGGCTGTTATATGGGCATCTGACCTGTTCAGTTCCGCAAGGCCATGTGCTTAACAGGGCCTTCACTCAGATGGTTCTGACCTCGGTTAGCTGCTTCTACTGCTGCTATTAGGAAGTTCTTCATTGTTTACTTGCATTTTTACTTCCGCAACTCGTTCTGCCAACAACTGTCGGCCATTGCCTGAGACATAACGTAAGAGCAGCAGAAGGTGTGCGGAGCTGAATCCAGTCGAACCACAGAACTCTGAAAGACAAGATACTTTTTCTTTTCAATCAATAGGCTGAACACATAGTTATAGTATGGCAAAAGATATCAGGATCTTTGGAAGAAATGAAGTTTTGTAAACATTGCCTATTCTCGGCACTGTGCAGGTCAAGTTGCAAGCCTGTAAGCTCTTCTCCATAAGGAGTGAAGGGGTCTCACCGAATTTGCCATTTATTAAGAATGAAATATACAATGACTTTCAAAGTGTAGGAATGGAGCTATAAGAATATTAAGGCCTTAGTTTGATAGTGTCAGATTTAAGGCATCATAATCTAGGAAACCAGTAAAAGAATTTACTGCCTAAGGTCTGTGCTAAAGTATAAATTTACTAAAACATCTATGATTTTTTCCCAATGCAAAGATTGGCATAGAGTAAGAAATCACTAGTGCTGACTGAAGAGACTATATCATGTTAATTAATATGGATTGTTTCAGATACCTCCATAAAGCAGGGACACCTGATCATATTATTTATCAGGATACAGTCTAGCCCTAAATACCATATTCTTTCATAGGAGGTAGAAGGTTCCAATGGTCAACCTTCCCTTCTTAATTAAGATAATTTATTATTTGTTTCCTATACCTGTCCTTCTTCTTTATCAACATCTGAAGTTGGGTTATTTATAATATACTCAGATTTTAAAGTCTTTCAAAAGAATTTATGTTTCCTTTTACTCCACTGTCAAGTCACTTAATCTGTCACCATTTTCAGAGGACACCTAGTTTATATTTCTGCCAAGTAAACCTGTCTACCTATAGAATTCATGAAAGAATGTTTTATGTCAACAGTATTGGAATACACAGTGAACGCTTTATGTTCAGCGCATTTTGATTAAACAAATGCTCAAATCTTGAGTTGTAGTGTTTCAATTTCTAGATACATTCACCTATGTATTATTGTAAAAATGTCACTTCTTATCTGTCCAAATAGTAGCATTTTATTGATCATTAAACGCATTTTAATTCCTTACTTTAAAACTTTTCCTTTAGTATTTCCAACACCATCACAGTAGTTGTTTCACAGTAGTTAATTCAAGATTAACTGTAAGGACTCTCTGCCGAAGAAATATATGAACATATTTGGACCTCAGTTCCTTCAAAGGTAAAATGAAGATGGATGTGCATATTTTTATATCTAGAGAAAGAGAAATACTATACACCCCTACAGTTATTTTGTAAAAACTGAAGTGTGCCTTACTTCCAATGTTCAGTGACTTAACATACCCCATCTGGATCCACACTCCTCACCAATGGGTCTAATATGTGATGTGATGTGATGTGATGTGACCTCAGTGGCCCATTTGCCTCCTCTCTTCCCGCTGCTTTCTGCAGTTACCGCCCTACAATCAGACTGACTTGCTAAGGTTGGAAAATACTGGCATTTCGTTCTCACCCCAGATGCCACACACATGTTCCGTCTGTCCGGAAGTCACCTTTCCCAAACCGTCGCATTATCTTACCCTACTTACTCCTTCACATCAGCCTTTCTTCCTATTTCGCTTCCTCAGAAATCATGTCCTGATCACCTGTACATTCTGCTCTTCTGTTCCGCTTACATTTCACTCCTTAGAATTTGAATTTCTATGTATTTTACTTAGTCACTAAGTCTGTCTTTCAAAAGAATTTTGTTTTAACAGTTGTTAACTCAGCATCTAGAGCTAAGGTTGAACACATACTTGTTAGGTGGATAAAGAGAACAGAAAGGTGATAATGTGCAGTAGAGTTTAAATGGCTCTTCAGAGTTGATGGCATTCATGACTTCAATTCTTCTCCCTTCCCTGTATCCACTTCCTTTGCAACTCTGTGTGGGATGTTCTACTTCATTCCTTGAGTCTGGGCTCTGCTTGGAGGGTTTCTTCACCAATAGGATGTTAGCAAATGTGAATAAGCAGATGTAAGCAAAAACATTTGCTTATTTCTGTTTGTACTATTACACCACAAACTTAATATGAGAACAGACTAGTGTGGACTAACCTGCTGGGGTTTATAATGTGGAGCAGAGATGAACACTTTCTGTCACCTCAGTTGAGATTGTCCTAAATAAGTCAGCCTCTGGCTAACACTAAACATTTGTGTGAGCCCAGCCATGACAAGAACTGCCTGGACTAGCTCATTTGCTTGACTGCAGACTCCGGAGGGAGCTCACTACTGAGTTATTGTTATGTTTTACTACAAGGTTATTGTTACATTTTACTGAAGTCTGGTGGTTTTATGTAGTATTACTGTGGCTATAGATAACTGATAGGATAGTCAACAAGGTTTGAAAACTTTCTTTTAATCCCTTCATAATATCATTACAAAGCAGTGCATTTTCCTTGTAATTAAAGAAAAAAAATCAAAGAAGACATTAATGATCTTAACTTACTCCCACCTCTTTCATTCAAGTCCATGTAAGGAAACTTCTATCCATGGGCAGACTGATGTGCATATTTCGATACTTTTCACAATAACAAATGTTTCAAAAATTGGTGTATCCATCTGACAGCAACAAGACTGAATGATACAGGGCAAATCAGGGCCAATCAGAGCTCCAGTTCTCCCTGCCCCTCTGGTGTCAGTAAGATCCAATGGGGAACAGAGCTTCTACACCTACAAGGTACCAATGAAGTAGAACAAGGTAGTGAAAAGTGGAGTAGTTGACACTCCACTTCCCTCCTCCACTGGTGTCATTGGGGCCCAGTGGGGAGTTCAGTTTATACCCCAATCAGAGGTGGTAAGGTAGGGATCGTTGATGACTGGTTTTCACCTGGAAGGTATCAGTAAGGCCTAGAGGAAGCTGCATTTCCTTCCAACTCATCTGAAACAAGGAGGTGTGCCTATGCATTCCATTTCAGGTGGTGTTGGTGGGGCCCAATGGAAACCTGAAAATACACACCTTTTCAGCTCTGGTGGCTAGAGGACTACCTGCTAGGAAACATTAAAAAGAATCCAGAGACTTATAAAATCCAAAATGTCCAGTGTATCATGTATCATACCAAGAACCAGGAAAATCACAACATGGCTAGGAAAGGGCAGTCAACAGACGCCAGAGGTGAAATGAAACAGATATTGGAATAATCTGATAAGCATTTTAAGCAATCATCATGAAAATGCTTTAAAAAACAATTGGGAATTATTTTAAAGCAAACAAAAAAATGGAAAATCTCAGTTAAGAAACACACTTTATAAAAAGAATCAGGTGGAAATTATAGAACTGGAAAACAATGGAGTTTCAGGGTCCCGTGTGACAGTCACAAAAAAAGCTAACACTCATTATCAATCACATAAAAAGAAGAAAAAAATGAAGTCAAAAAAGTATTCAAAGAAATAATTGCTGACAAATTCCCAAAGTGGTAAAAAGCCATAAACCTATAGAAGAAATCCATGGCAATATGCTTCATAATTAAACTAACATCTAAAATCTAAAGACAAAGTAAAGTCTGAAAGCATCCAGAGAAAAACAATGTTTCTAAAAAAGAAATCCGTTTTGGAGGAACACCAATTTAAATGACTGAAGATTTCTCATCCGGAACCATGGAGGCCAGAAGAAAATGGCTCAATATTTTCTGAGTAGTAACAGAAAAGAATTGTCAACCAGAAATTCTATATCCAGTGAAAATATTCTTCAGAAATGAAGAAAAAATAGAGCCATTGTCAGATCAAGCACAACTAAAAGAACTTGTCAGCAAAACTAAAGAATGGCTAAAAGAAGTTCTCTTAAAAGGTAGGAAAAGATTACAGAAGAATGCTTGAAATTTCAGAAAGAAAAAATAAAATACATAAAAATAGAGGAATATCTAGTAGACAATTCTAATTTTCATGATTCTTGTAAGCCTCGTTTGAAGGTGGAAGCAAAACTTATAATCATTTGACATGGTGTTCAATGTATATATAAAAATACAGACAATTAAATTAAAAAAAAAAAAATTTTAACGTTTATTTATTTTTGAGACAGAGAGACAGAGCATGAACGGGGAGGGTCAGAGAGAGGGAGACACAGAATCTGAAACAGGCTCCAGGCTCTGAGCTGTCAGCACAGAGCCCGACGCGGGGCTCGAACTCACGGACCGCGAGATCATGACCTGAGCTGAAGTCGGCTGCTTAACCGACTGAGCCACCCAGGAGCCCCAAAGACAATTAAATTTTAAAATGGGGAAGGTGATGGGCCTAAGGGAAGTAAGGTTTCTCCATTTCACTTGAACTTGCAAAACATCAATGCCAGCTGGCAGCAATAAGTTACCTATGTATATTTTAATATTTAGAGCAACTACTAAGAAAAGTGTACAAAGCAATATACTATATACTATAAAACACTATAAACAAATCAGGATGGAATCCCAAAAGATGTTGAAAACATCTGCAGAAAGTTTAGCAAAGAGAAACAAAGGAATGAGCAACAAAGAAACATCTGAAAAGAAATATTAAAAATAAAAGCTTCCTTTGTATTGCTGCTGGACCATTTGATTTGAACCTATTGTATTTTATGCATTTTGCAATTTAGAAATGTTCACGTTATTTTGAAATCCTCTATTTCACTCGAAGTTTCCAGAGCACAGAAGCCACTTTTTTTTTTTTATCTCCTTTTGTAATGCATGCCACATAATGCCATTTGATTTATGTGTCTACCAAAGTGGCAATGCCAAAGGGTGGCTCTGGGGGTAAAGATTTTCTCACATCCCTATCATCCATCCGCTCCCAAGCCAATTAAATTAATCTCAGTAAAATTGTTGTGCGTGATATTCATGTACCTTCAAGAGAATTCCCCTGGTTTCTCTCTTACAACAAAGTGTTAGTGTCTCATTTCTTCACACGTGGGTATTCACATACAGGAATTCTTCATGGATCAATAAGAAAATGCTTTCTTCTTGCCTCCGAGATTTTATGCTTGAGAGTGTGCTTTTGTCTTACTATTACATGAAAATATCCAATTAAAGATTTTTATATGAGATTTACAATTCAAATAATAATGGGCATTACTTGCTACAAATTAGAAGTATATACATCTAACACATGAAAATTCTTAAGTACGTTGCCTAATTTTTTCACTTTTTTTAGTTCATCAATAATTTTTTATGTGTCCCCATGGATTTAATGAAGTGGATTTTATTTTTAATTGTGTTTTCCCGGAGTCTTTCATACAGGTGATTAGGTGAATAAAAATGAACGTTTTGAAAAGGAAAAAAAAAATGGGCAGCCAATCAGATGTTCACATAAATTTGAGATGATTGCTGTTAATTGTGTGGGGGTGGGGGTGGGAGAGGTAGGTCCTTGTACAGGACTGGAAAATGCTTTCTGATATACTCCATCAGATACTACTTAACATAATTAGCATGATATATTGTGTCTTGTCACTGTGTTCACAACATTTGTTTTTCGTACTACCAGTGTTTGATTTTCTTTTCTTGGAACAGATATCCATATTTTGCTATGTTTATTAACCTATCTCACATGACTTGAATATGCATTAAATTCCTTTTAAGGTAAATTTGCTATCATGGTTCGAGTGTTTAATATTTCAGATTGAGGTTTTCCTCTTTTTTTTGTAGTTTCAAGTTTTTGTTTAAATTCCAGGTAGTTAACAGACAGTTAACACATAATGATAGTTTCAGGTGTAGAATTTAGTGATTCATCACTTACATATAACACCCAGTGCTCATCACGAGCGCCCTCCTTAAACCCCATCACTCCTTTAACTCACCTCCCTGCCCACTCCCCTCGAGCAACCTACAGTGTGTTCTCTATAGTTGAGTTTGTTTTATGGTTTGCCTCTCTCTTTTCTATCTTCTTGAAACATCTGTAACTGTCCTCCAAATCCATTCTCTATTTAAAGCCTAAGTCTATTCAAGCTCTGTGAACATGTTTAACAGTTTCTTCTATACATGTACATATTTTCAAACTTTGAAAAATTAAAAAAAAACTCAAGAGAACTGTAATTTATTATATTATCAACAGAAGTGACAGTAGCAAAAACAAAGGTTGAGGTTAAAACAATTTTGCAAAATTGAGTTAAAAGTAGAGACATTAAATATTTTATGGTGTTTCAAAAAACTTGTCATGTTTTACCTAATGTAAAACATTATGTATGTGTGTTCTATAGTTGTTAATACAAAGTATCCAAGGGGCATCTGTGTGGCTCAGTCGGTTAAGCATCTGACTTCAGCTCAGGTCAAGATCTCACAGTTCGTGAGTTCGAGCTCCACATAAGGCTCTTCACTGACAGTGTGGAGCCTGCTTGGGATTCTCTCTCTCCCTCTCTCTCTGCTCCTGTGTTGCTCTGTCTCTCGAAATAAATAAACTTTAAAAAAAAAAAGGAATCTAAAACTTGAATATAAGGCATTGCAATGTAATACTGGGGCATCCCTTAATAGTACAAGTAAAAGAATGTCCTTGTAGTTGCCTTTGCTATTTACTGTTTTATTAGTGCCCAGGCATTGTGACAAGACATACAACCAACCCATTTATCACAATACTCCATCCACACCGCCTTCCTCTTTACACTTCTTGAATATATTAGCATGCTTTCAACTCATTTGCACTTTGTGCTTACTCTTCTTTCCCCAGATTTCCAAATTGCTGCTTCTTTTGCTTCTGTCAGTTCTCTGGTCAAATGTCATCTCTTCTTATGTGCCTTCATGGATAATATTTTTAAAAACATAAAGAAACCATCATTATATCTCTCTCTACACTTGCTTTATTTTATTGTATTGTATTGTATTGTATTGTATTGTGTTATTATTTTATAGCCATATCTTAAATGTAGTATATTTTTGTATCATATTTTTCTCCCCATGAAATATAAGCTTCTTGAGGTCAGAGAATGTCTACTTGATTCTCTCTAGCATCTAAAGAGTGTCTGACAGGTTTTTGATAAATAAATTGGTCTACTGGCACTATGCCTTATATAGTTGCAAGAATGCAAATAATGTCCAAGTTCTCTCTGTTTTGTCTTCCTGTTTTGTCATTTTCTTTTTATAAGAATTGGTTAATCTCTATAGTTCCTGATGCATAACTAATTGGCCTTTCTAAAACTTTCTTCTGGCTAAATTTGCTGCCACTTTCTTCAATGTAATATTTTCCACTGAATAATCTAAATGTTGTTCCGGCCATACATGCATTTTATTGTGCTTCGTGAATATGTCTGCTCAATCTTAATAGACGTATGTTTTCTACAGCTCTGAATTCATTTATACA
Organism: Panthera uncia; assembly: GCF_023721935.1. Taxonomy (NCBI): domain Eukaryota; kingdom Metazoa; phylum Chordata; class Mammalia; order Carnivora; family Felidae; genus Panthera; species Panthera uncia. Next base: position 27,421,841 of record NC_064811.1, on the reverse strand, counting down.
TGCATTCCTCACCTGTGAATGGAATGCATAGCATGTGACAGGTTTTGTGCATGCACAGTGGTTATTGGATTTTTTTCTGCTACTTTGCTGGGATGAATAATGACACTGTTCATGTCATACCATTTTCTAATAAAAAGCCTTTCTTATAGCCTTCCTGGTTGTGCTATGCATAACTGGAGGAGGCATTTTTCATCTGCCTACTGGGTGTACAACCATACACGGTGGTTGTGCTCAGGAGCCTTCCTTGGTTTCTCCAGTCTTATTGCTATACCACTGCTCTGCAATCCATGGCTCTTAATCTGCACCTCACTATAAGATGTACCCCTTCACTAGGGGCACCTGGGTGGCTCAGTTGGGTAAGCGTCTGACTTCGGCTCAGGTCATGATCTTTGTGAGTTTGAGCCCTGTGCTGAGATCTGTGCTGAGAGCAGGGAGCCTGGGTTTGCTTCAGATTCTCTCTCTCTCTCTCTCTCTCTCTCTCTCAATCTGCCTCTGTCCCACTCGTGCTCTGTCTCTCTCTCAAAAATGAATAAGTTTTAACTTTACCCCACAGTATAGAACTGTTTTTCTATTTTCACCAACGTGATATAGATATTAGATGGGTATAAATTTGGTCTTTCATATCTGATTCCCATTCTAGCAAAGTGCATAGAAGTTAGCGTAAAAACACTCGTGAGATGAGTAAATGATGAATATGATCAAATTATCTTTGAGAAGAAAATACATTGATTATGAATTTATTTGAAGAAATGAATACTATTCCTACCAATGGAACGTAAGTCTGTTATGTTTGTAATTGGATTGAATGAAAGCACAAGTAAATAGAAAAGTTAATTTCTATACTTGAAGCATCCTAACAGTTTAAATCCAGTATCATTCTACATCTCCTGACTTCAGAAAGTTATTAATCATATATGCATCATGGCAATGGTATCTGTTCATCTACTCTTTTGTAGAGGTACTTCCGGGAAGCAGAATTATTTCTCAGCAGTACAAGAAACATTCCCTGCATGTATGTGTAGTCATGACACTGGTCCTAACTATTGGCAATGAAAATGATATATGTGACTTTCAGGCCAGGGCATTTTAAGAAACAGGGGTGCCACATTCTCTCTTCCTTCTTCTGCGATCTGGTTCCTCAGGAGACAGACATGTTTGCATACCTATGGTTTATTTTGGAGAAACTCGGGAGCAATACTTGTAGAGAAGTGAAGGAAGCAGGACTGAGGAGAGCGAGAAGTTCAACATTTCTTTCTGCAACAGAAGGAAGGATCTGCAATAGAGGCGGCAGCCATTCCCACAGTGAGTTCCAAGGCTGGAATGGTCTTCCAAGGACAACAACACTGAAGACAATGGATGGATCTTTGTAACTCCATATTGACCGGTCTTTGGTTAGGGACAGCCTCTGAGGAGAAGAGTAATCTTGATAAAGACGGCTTCTTCAGCCAAGGACAGCTGAAGAGGCACTCAGCTTTGAGCCCTCGATGGCCAACACTCGTGTCTGTTGGAAAAACGACTACTCTCCTCTGAAGAGAGCAGCACATCACAGCATTCACTGTACTTCCTCCAACAAGATGCAGAAGGCACCGGGGCTCAAGTGAATAGGGGGTCATGACACAGAAGGAGCCAAAGAACCTAAATTTCATTGTGAAGTGACGCTCCCGAGGAACATCCACTCAGGAGCAGAGAATAAATCCGAATGTGTTCTAGCTACTGAAAGTCCACAGTCTAATTATCAACCTGACCTATATGTTACAGATAAATTCTGTCAGTTTTCTTCAGAGTAATCTCTCTCTCCAATATGGTCCTCCCCCTCCCACTGGCCTTTTAAGTTAAAGGAATGAAAACGACGTAGAGCGATTATACAGATGGCATAATGTTTACCAGTGTTGCTGGCAAACCCCTGTGAGAGGCTGTATTTCAGAAGCATAATATCTGAAGTCATTGCTTGAAAATTATTCACCCCTGAGGGATCTTCAACTACACTGCATTCTCTGCCACAACTGTTTTCATGCGAGGTGTTAAAATCTACTGGTTGCACCTATGTATTCATTATTCGAGTAGTACCCACTTGCAGAAATTAATGTTTATCACTGTACATAACTTCTGAAGTTTAAAAGGTATAATTTAGTCCAAAATTGCTCTAAGCCTCAAAGGGAGACTATATATACACACACACACACACATATATATATATATATATATATATATATATATTTCTCAAGAAGGAGTGTATGTGTGTGTTTGTGTGTGTGTGTATATATATTATATATAATCCTATATATAATGCTATAATCTTAAATTCTTATTTTTTTAGTTGGAGTTCTAGAAAAATCTATGACAAAAGGAACGATCCACATTCCCTACACAAATATAATTAAAATATCTGAAATAAATAATCTTGCTTGTGTGACAGATATAATTATTTGTTTTTTAAATTTTTTAACGTTTATTTATTTTTAAGAGAGAGAGAAACAGAGTGCAAGCAGCAGAGGGGCAGAGAGAGAGACAAACACAGAATCTGAAGAAGGCTCCAGGCTCTGAGCTGTCAGCACAGAGTCCGACATGGGGCTCAAACTCACAAACCGAGACATCATGACCTGAGCCAAAGTCGGAAGCTTAAATGACTGAGCCACCCAGGCGCCCCTCAGATATAATTCTGAATATGAAATATTTCTGCATTCAGGCCAAGTTAATCAAATGGTTCAGAGTTGAGTCTTTATCCAGTGCATTGAAATGTTGGGGGGGGAGTGTTAATATTTATGCCAACACAGATTTTCTTTCCTACATAAATTATGTGGTTTGAGGGCTAAAATATATCAATATACAAGGAAATTTGGAGAAACTGGGGATTGAACTTAATCTTACAAACCTGATTGAACACCAGTTGTAATATAGGTGTAAAAAATGGGAAATACTGGTTAGCGTTGAAGTTAAACACGTGACCTGAAGTAAAAGTGGTTTGGGGACTGGAATCCTGAATCTGACTAGCTGTGTGTGACTGTGGATTAGTCACTGAGCTCTGATCTTCTCATTAATAAAATGGAGTTTATGTCTTATTGGACAAGTGAAGATCAAGCACGATTCATGCAATGCTTTTACTCAGTGGATCATAGTGAGCAAGCATTCAAAATGTAATTGGTATTTTTACTTTTCTTATACAAAGCTTCATTTGAGATAGCTGTTCAAAAAATAGCACGTGTTTCCTTCACTTCACTGGTTTCCATGGTTTCCTTGGAGTATAGGACACATTATCAAACATAAAGTATTTAAATGATTTAATCATCTGGTGCCACGGAATAAACAATTGTTGACAGTGGGAAAAAGTGAAGTGATGAGAAACTGTTGCCTCATTTGCATAATTCAAAGATCCTATTTAATTTGAAATACATCTTAGTAATACTGTAAGGGTCAAATGATTAAAGATATCTGATGTTCACGAAAGGACAGACTGAAAGGTCAGTTTCCTAAGACAAATATCCTGAGACCCAGATATAAATATAAAAATAGCTGTGTATAATTAAGGTGGAATAGAAAGATTGCTTACTCATTAATTCTGGAAAACTTATTTTCTATTTGGGTGGAAAAATTATTTACCACTTGGATGAAAAATAATTTTTTACATTTTTACTTACCTCTTAAATAATTGAAATGCCTATATTTCCTTGAATGCTGAGTTCCTTTTGAATTTTGTCTTTACATAAATATTTCTCCCAGTTGGAATGTTCCTCTAAACCCCTGCACTTAGCTAATTCCTATACATCTTTCAGGTTTTAGCTTGTTTGTGACTTCTGTGGAAACAAATTTTCTAACCCCTCTTGAAAAGCCTAATCTATTTCTTATATGCTAGCACAGAGCTTGAGTCTCTCCTTTGCCGCATATGGTTGCTGGGATTTTCCAGGTTCTTTAGTGATTATGTGATTACTGTTTCTCCTTATAAGAGCATAAATTCACAAGGAATGACACCATCCCTGTTTTACGGATGATATTTTTCTTGGCCCCTAGCACCGTGCCTGGTATTTATTTGATTACCAGTAAGTATTTACGGGACAGTAGATGAATGAATAAAAGCTTAAAGATTAAACAGAATTCACCAAGAAAATCACAAGGAAAAAATATATCAAAGGTATTTGTTCTTTGAATGGAAGTCTTTTGTACTTCTAAAAACAAAGTAAGAATCTGTTACAGGAAAATTCAGTTGCTTTTTCAAACACTAAGTAATACAAGTTTTATAGCAAGAGAGGAGTAAAACATCCAAATCGAAAACCAAAACCTGGGAAAATACTTAGGACATACAAGACAAGGGTTAATTTAATAACTAAGTCAGGGTTTCTCCACTTTAGCATTAGTGACATTTGGGACTGGGTGATTCTCTTCCTGGGGCATCGTTGGCATTGCCCAGAAGCATCAGGCCTCCAGCCAATAAATGTAGCAATGCCCTTGGCCTACTCCTTCCCAGTTATGGCAAACAAAAATATCTTTAGACATCTCCAAATCACTCCCAGTTGTGAACGACTGGCCCTAAATCGAGGGCAACCCCGCTAAATCTGGTCAAAGTTATATTTGATAGGAACTGAGATGAGTGCTTGCTTATAAATATCTATGTGTAATTTGCAGTCATATAAATTGAAAATATTATCATTGAAGCATTTTACTGACCTTCCTGTTTATGAACTGTTCATTCATAATTCATATGTACATCGACACACTCCTTCTGCTTAAAAAGGCCTTCAGTTCACGGAACAGTGCATTTTGGTCCCATTACTCAGTTTTTCTTCAATTAAAAAAGATGTCTGAAATTTGTCTCCCAGAGTCAATATATCCCTAAAATAGACATATTTTATTTTCGTTTCTTTTTTCAAAATAAAGTGCCAATGAAATTAGAAGTTTCATTACACAGCACTCTGCGGTCTGTGGAACTTATCATTTTGTCTGCTTGCATTTTATTTAATTTAGCTTTACTGCAACAAACGGCGCCCTGGACTTCAGCAAGAAATGAGTTCCAGTTTCTCAGAGGCACTTCCCCCTCCCCCTTTTTGTAAACCTGTCACATTCATTTGTACACCAAATGCTTATTTAGGATAGAGGATTTTGCTTCCTACATTTTGGACTAAGCTGATAAGAAATGAATATCTATTTTGCCTGCTAGCTTGCTTTCAAGGAAGATTAAGAACATAGAATACATGTTTAATGTATTTTAGCTGAACTCAGGGATACAGTCAACTCGATATATCTCTGATATATCCTGTGTCTAAAGATCGCCTCGCTCCATAACAAGTATTGATTCAGTCAGAGCAAGACCTCCCTCTGACCAGTTTTGAAACACTGGAGAATGCAAGAGAACACTTAATATGAGGAAAGAATTGCAGAATGTTACCACTGGAAGATAATTCGAATGATTTTACAGAATTTCAGTTCACTTTTCCAAATTGTAACGTGAGGCTCGGAGGGATTCAGTAGCGTATGAAATGAACCGTGGGGCTAATTAATTGTAAAGTTGGAATTTGAGCCCAAATCATAGGTTCTGACCCAAAAGGGACGCTGGAGTACAATTTGTGGTTGTAGTGTTTTAATTTCAATTCCTAGATTGTTAGGCAAATACGTGGAAAGAAATTCCCAGATCCATTTGAACAAGCTTAAGACAGCAAGCTATTTAGTAGCTGCAGACATGACTTTGTAAAATCAGGCATACCACAGATCTACTCATGTCTGACACAGTGACAGGCCTAATAAATCAATCATAAGAAATATATGTGTTTGTGTGTATGTGTATATCGTTACATATACTATAGATGAACCTACACACATATAGATCTATGTTTATAGTTATATCTATCTCTGTATATATTTTATTATGAATATGACGAGACATTGAGTCTGCCATGCATGAACCCTAGATAGCAGAATTAGCTGGGAAGAAAACATGCAAATGCATCCTATAATTAATAAAGAAAAGGCAAAAACACAATCTGAAATGTAAAGAAGATATGAATAATGCAAATAAATGTTTCAAATTAATTTTTTCAATTATTAGATTCTATGTTTTGTTATATAATAAATGATATTATGTCTTGTATATCATAATTTAATGAATGAAGCAAACAAGTGATGTAGAAAGTTGAATGTTGGATACCTTTTTGCCTCCTTCAAGTGACGTCACATATAGCTACACCTGGCTTTTATAATCACCTTTGTTTACACAATTTTCCACAGAACTGCAGACTTAGTGTGCCAATTTAAACATTTTATCAGCTATTACGAAGTCACGTGCTGGTTGGCAAGTCTGTTTAATAAAATCGGAATGCGTTAGTCACTAAAAACCTACAGGTATTACAAGCCATATACCCTCCCTCTCCTGTAGACTTCATGTTCACCACTAAACCTTCTTTAATACTCCATATTTCTGCTCACTAGCCATCATTACGATTTAACTCTATTTATTTTGTCATTCCTTTCTGAAAAAGAAAAATTATTTTCAAGTAGTCTGTACATCCAACATGGGGCTCGGACTCAACCCTGAGATCAAGTCGCATGCTCTACCGACTGGAGACGGCCAGGCGTCCCTGTTTTGTCATTCTTATTTGTGTCTTGTTTCTTTGGTTATTATGTAAGTTCTATACACACAGGGATCAGGTCTGCATTGCACTTGTAGTATCTGGGTGTACCAGACCTATAATAATGCAGAATAAATAAGTAAATTAGCTGATCCATTTATACATGAAAATAAGATAAGCCTAGAAAATATACTTAAAAGAATGGTGACATTATCAGTCCATTTATAATTCCATTGGCAATGATCTAAAATAAAATGGTAGGGAGCATTGGCATACAAGTATAGATGAAGAGTATCATTACATAAAACCTATCCTCCAAAATAATTAAACTGTCCACAAAAGCAGTCACAAGTGGATTTACTTAAGAGTTTTGTTTTGGATTTTAGTTTTGGTTTTGCAGTTGCAGAGATTTTTACAGAGCAGAGGTGTCTAATGCTGACATAATTTCTTATTTTTTAAATGAAATCTCCAGAGACCATCCCTTGATGATTCCTACCCTGAAAAATGTTGCATCCCTGGATTCCTCAGACTCTGTTTGTTCTGCTCTTTAGACTATTAATTATCTTTCATGTCTTGCCTCCAATTATTCTTTCGAGTAGATACATTTGCCTCCCCACATCCAAATATATAGCAGCAACAATTCTAACGGTATTGCCTCCCTAAACCGTTGCACATTCATAGCCCAGTGCATAATTGATTCTTTTAAGAGATTGCATCTCTTTCCCTCACAGTGCTTAACTGAATAATTATTACAAATATCACTGAATCACAGTAATCAATAGGGTGTGAGACAGGAAAGTGAAAGTGGACGCTGGTGTAAACCCATCAGTGGAAGACACATGTATAAAAAATCCTTTCCCCATTACACTGAATATTTTTAAAAAATGCCTTTAATTAAATTCTGATACACATTACAAGTTGGCATCATTTCATTTAGGTAACTTGGTCATCTGGAATGAAACAAAAAAATACAGAGGTAAACATACATTGAACTCCATTGTTCCTTCATAAATAGATAAGAAGATTGAATTATGATATGATTATTCTATGATGTTTTCCAGCCATGCAATACTGTGAATATCTTGTATCTCAAAGTGATCTCTTTCTTCATTAAAACTTTATGGCCACTGCTATTTGAGTTTTATTCTAATGAACTCAATATAATCTAGATATTTTATCTCATGTTATGGTGACGAGAAATTTTGAAGCTTTGAGAAAATTTGTATGTGGCCTGTTCCCTCTTAGCTTTCCAGTTGCTTATAACTTTGTCCCTTTGCTATGAGGAAATGGGATTTCCACTGAATTTGGAATAAAACTTAAAATCCTCATCTTCACCTATGCCACTGATTTGGTGGCTAATTTTCGAAGCCCATGCCTCACCATTTTCTATTCTGCTCAGTGCGCTTCATTTGCAATGGCTTTCTTTCTACTCTTCTGTACCAAGCCCTATTCTGCTTTTAATGTGCTCCTTTACCTCATTATCATCCTTCAGGTCTTAATGTAAATGTCACCTACTCAGGGAGCATTTCCTATATCAACAGAAAATAATTAGTGAGAAAATGAGAAGTTTATTTTGGTTTGTGAACTATAAATTTCATGATTACTCCTTGCATGACTTTGTTTCTTGAACTGAAGGTCAATGGCATTGATGGCTTTTGTTCAAATAATTCTCAACAATCTTGGATAACAATTCTAAAGCAGGAGGGAATTTGATGGTACCAAAAACTGATCTAGTTGAGACCTTGCATTTTTTGGAACGGAACCTGTAACCTCTGTAAATTATTATTACATACATGCATTTTGCCTTTAAATAATTCGGATACAATTGTTCTTTAACTGAATATTACCATAGCTAACTAGACTAAACGTTGCTTTTGAAATAAATGCCATGTGAATTTAAGACAGTTGTTCAAAAATACTATTTTCCTTGTTGATAACAGAAACTATAAGCTCCATAAATATTTATTGTGTAGACTGAAACCTTGCAATATGTACAAATGGCTTTTATGGTTTCCATTTTTGATTTCCCATTCAAATAACACACTTATGTTTGCTTAATGTATTTTAATTTTTTAAATCAGACCCAAAATATTATTAGATACACCAACAGGTAAAATATTGGGAATAAATATTATCTACATTAAAAAAATAATTTTAGTTCTATATAGTATAAGTTTTAGTTAGTGTACTAGGTAAACATTCCTGATAATTGAATTATTAACTTACATCTATTGCTTTAAAGTAATTTAAAATTGATAGTAATAATAGTATTAATATTAGTTTCTAAACTGCTAAATATATCAGTAGATGCAACTAAGACTGATGTGACTTGAAAATTATAATAATTTTCCCTCTAATATTTTCTCCACTGCACCTAACCTGAAATTCTGGCCATCGAACATTATTTATTAAGATTATCATTCTACCTTAGAATGATTCTTTACCAAATGCATATAAGCTACTCCAAAAACTTTTTATTTATTTATTTTTTGGTTTGTGTAAAATCTTTCCCCTTGTCCACCTAACACTTGTTAATCTACACAATAAAATCAAAATGTTACTCTGTTTTCAGTATGAATCTATTTTAACAAAAATCTCAAAAAGTTTATATTTAAAGTTAAGTGGTAGATCTTGAGAATCTGCTATGGACTAGCTACTACTTCTCATGCTTTCAAATAAATTATCACAACATTGTCACACTTAAAAACAACCCATTGTGCATTACTGTTCACATTTATAGAGTTTATGAGACTAAATAGATGATTTGACGTAGAACCAGAAACTGAAATCAGAACTCTTGATCACAAGATGATTATTCATTTACTAGTGCAACACTAAATACTGAGAAATGACACAAGTGAAATAATTCTCATTGGTTAGACTCAAAAGACTAAGATTATCTCTAATGTGGAATGAATGCCACAGGGAGGGGAGACAGAGGTAGGATGTGACACTGTTGCCATCTAGGCAAGGGTTTATGAGCATTAGCGATTCACAAACAAACTAGACCATGGTCAGACCTTCCTGGACCTCCAGTTGTTCGTCCATTGTTCTCCCATTGTCAGCCACCAGAATTCTACACAATAAAATTTGACTGTTTCCCTACAAGCCCACAAGAATTTAAGGAGCAGCTCTCAATTTAATTATCAAAGGAAAAATTCATTCTTACCCAAACTATTCAACTTAAATCCACAACTTAAAAGTCATTAATTGAATGCCACTAATTAGTATAATATTTATGTTTTTACTTCTAAATCTGAACTTTCCATTGTAACTCTGACATGACATCTACCTGGAAATAGATGTTAAAAACAATTCTTATAGTGACCAACTTGACACATTGTCATTAAAATACCTATTTACTTTAACCTATTGGCATGATTATAAATTGTTATTTTTTCCAGGATTTATATTTTTTTCTTGCCAGATTGACCCTTTCATCTGAAGCAGCAGGGGATAATCTGTTAACACTGGCATTCTCAGGCTCATATTCCTTGACTTTGCGAAAGCAAAGCACCACTTTAGAATATGGAATACAAGGACTCCATAAATGCACTCGTTGCTCTAACTGTGATCAGCCTAACAAGGCTAATCAGTTCACTTTAAATTCTTTCTCATTTGAATCAAATGCTTTCTTCATCTTTTCTTTAATGCTGTATGAATAATCTTTTTAAACTGAAGGAAATTTTATATACACTGAATAAAATCTCTAGTAATTATTTTTACAGATAGTACACCCCTCAGTCATAGACAGAAAATTGACCATAACATGATTGGCTCAACAATGCCTTCATATTTTTTCATCAATTTAGAATCACTATGAGATGGTTTGTCAAAATAAATTTGCATTTTCTTAAAATAAAATTACAATAACATCATCGTACTGTTTTACAGTCACAAAATGAGAATAATGTTACAAGAGGCTCCTAATAAGTTTTTGCCTTTTTACATATTCTATTTTGTCTTTAGTCATTGTCATCAAAAGAGTTTGGTGATCAATACCAAAATACACACTTAATGGACAAGCCACATCAGGTTTAAATAACTTAAGTTATATAACTTAACTTAAATAACTTAACTTCAGGTAACATCTCCCAAGAAACACTGAACTGAAGTGGGGAAGAAAAAAAAATAAATGTGGATATGCTAAAATAAAAGAGAAAGAATTATCATGGAGAAATAAACAGAGAACACTTTTTCAGAACAGTAATAAAATTAGTAAAACACAAAGTGGTGCAAAGATCTATTGGGATATTCTACCAGTTGGTTTATCCAAGAAGTGATTTTTACCCCAAGAGGTCCTAGATTTACCCAAAGATTGTTTTTGAACTAGTTGGTCATGAGGTTGGCCTAACCTCCATTGTTCCCTAAATACACCCATTTATTTTATCCAATTTGTTTACCTCATTTAAAACCAAAATTTGACTTTCAGTCGACGCTGATTTCACCTTTTGACAGATGAGATGGCATTCCTCTGCCTGACTGAGCTTTCTTCTTAAAAGGAAGGGTAATTCTCACAATTATCTTCCTGATATTGTCCTCCATCTTTTTTTTTTTTTGGTCATTTACACCATAACCTTGAAATAAACTTCATGTAACATTCATGAACCTTGCCACAATCATGCCACTCTTAGCTGTACTAGTAATTAAATTTGAGATGTTGCACACATTTATATTTTATCTGTAAAACAATAAATTTATAGCACCTGCAAATATGAGTATCTTTCCAAAATGTATAATATACATCACCAAAACTCAGCATCAGTTTTTGTCACCTAGACTCTGAGTTTAATTTCTGAAGAGTAGTGAGATGAAGGTATTAGAAAATGTATTTAAAAGGATGAATGATATACTTCAGTGATGCTTTTTTTCTAATTAATGTTCTACATGAAGTAATTTATTATAATAATATTAACTAAAAATGGCATCAAAAGGAAATGCCAAATTGACCATATGCCTTTCTCTTCTGTAGTAAATTTTTTTTCACATTTTCTGATCATCTAATAGTGATATTTCTACTGAGTCTGAGAAAGTACTTGTTTTTACAATGAATAGAAATTCTTTGACCAGTCTCATGCACATCTGTGATAAGTATATGATCCCACCATAGATTATATCTCTGCTCTAGACTTCTTCCTAAAATTTTCATCCTTTTCTTTTTTGAGTCTTTGAAAGCAATAGTTCTGTAATAACCTTATTTCTCTCTTTAAGCATTTTTTTCCTGAACGCTTAAAAAAATTATTTTGCAATCAAAACAGATAATACTCTGGCTGAAGAACTATAAATAAGATCAAAACAAATTAACAATCAGATAATTGTTTGAGCCCTAATGAGTATTTCCTCTTAAGAAAGGAAACATGAAGTCAAAAATATGAGATTAACCTTTATATAAAGAATGGTATTCAAAATGCTATTAAGTCATTAACTTTGGTAAATAGGCATTTAACCTTTGTCAAAATGCAACAGAGTTTAACCTTTGTGTTTAAAATAGTGCTTCTATTAGGTATGCTTCAATTGCTGCAGATCAAATAGAAAGCAAACTGCCACTTGACCCGAAATCTAAACTAATCCTGATGCGACCTTTGTAGGAAGTTAAACTAAAGTTTGTTGAACTTTATTTTAAAACAGCAGTATTTTTTTTTCTTTCTAATTTTGCAGTCCTTTGCACACATCCTACTTCCTGCTGGGTGGGACGATTCCAAAATGCTGCAAGGAAAAGCTGTTGTTGTTGTTGTTGTAGCGGTTTTGGGTTTTTTTGTTTTTTTGTTTTTTTGTTTTTTTTGAGGCTGGAAGCAAAGAACATTCTCTTGAGAAAGTATGTTTTAACAGTATTTCCAGTCAAATTTTGCAAACTCAGGAGACTCAGAGTAACATTTATACTTTTGCTTATGCAAAAATACAATTCTAATGCCTTGCCATTTACTCATTGTTAATTTACAGTCAAGGAGGAAAAAAAGATATAATTGAATTTACCTATTATGGGCATACCAATTGTGTAGAAAGCATAATTTCAAATGAGAAAGAGCTATTTTCCTCCAAACATTTGCATCAGTCACTCTTAGTGATCCACTGATACATTTCAAGTAATTTTCCTCTTTAATTAGAGCACACAGCTCTGTTTCTGTGTGTTCTACAACAGATGTGATATTTGCAAGCATCTCAAGGGAAGGTATGTTTTTCCAAAAGATGCTTACCTGCACAACCAAAAGGTTTTCAGGAGCCTCAGAAATCTAAACTAAAAAGCACAACTTTCTATAAGTAGGCACAAGTGGAAGGTGAGTCAAGTGGGTTCTGCTGTCCTTTCCTCCGGTGAGCAGATCTTCAAACAGACATTGGAAGCTAGAGACAAAGAGGCTTTCTCACGAAAAATTATAAGGACCAAATAATTGGAGAATATGCTCACGGTTTAAAGGAAAATATGTCTCCCTTTTAAGAATTTGTCTCTGTAATGTAGTCTTTGACATTGTATTGAGACCCATTATTTTACCTACATATTCTATAAAATTTAAATGTGAAAGGTTCTCAACCCCTCAGTCTCCAGGGAAGGAAAGCAACCAAAAACATTTATTTGGGGTCTTTGGGACTGCAATCTGGGAGACACGGAGGGGACCGAAATTGAAAATGTGCTGTGAATTGCAATCAAAGAGTATAGGTTTATAGAGGCAAAAGCCACCAGGCTACATCTCTTATTTTAAAGGAATTAAGATTGGTGGTGACAAGTTCAACTAACTAGCTAATACACAATTGGCTATTTAGCTAATAGATGTTACACACTTTTTCTTTCAGTTCAAAGGAGAAGGATGGGTTGCAGAAGGTGATGGTGATGCAGCTGACCAGTTGCAACTGTCAAAAGTCCCAAGTCTATGGTGTTCCAGAACTTGCAACCAGAGATTTGCAGAGGTCCTTCTTCCTCAGTATTCTCTAGATCCTATGTTGAATGACTCTTATAGCAATGTTTTACTTCACTTTGGAGTCCTTCACCAAAGAGAGGAAAAATCATAGTGTAGCACCAGAACCCACACATCAACCATACCAGCTCTGAAAGTTTTCAAGAAAGTGAAGTTAGTTTTCAGCTGTTTGTGATCTGAAACTTTTAGGTGTCTATTTCCTTCAATCTCTGGTTCTCATAGGTCTCATGGGTCTGGTTCCCATATATATATATATGTGTGTGTGTGTGTATATATATATATATATATACACACACACACATATATATATATACATATGTGTATATATATATATACACATATATATGTATATATATGTGTATATATATGTATATATATATGTGTGTGTGTGTGTGTATATATATATACATATATATAGTTTGTGTACTTTGAAAGAGAGAGTGAGAGAGTGGGAGGGACAGAGGGAGAGAGAGAGAATCCCAAGTAGGTTCCAGATAGTCAATGTGCAGCAGGATGTGGAGCTTGAACTCATGAACCATGAGATCACCACCTGATCTTAATTCAAGACTCGAATGCATAACCAGCTGAGCCACCAAGGCACCCCTCTCATAGGTCTTAACTGTTTGCACCTTCTCTTGGACTGGTAGCTACTTAAACACTGTAAACTATAAAAAGATTGGCCTTAAGGTCTGCTTTGCTCAGGCCTGTGTCCCCAATTCCCAAGCAGTGCCTAGGAGAACGAATTGACTTAGTAAAAGTTTACTGAAGAAATAAATGAATTTAGCAATTAATGAATTACTGACTCATAATGTTACCTTTTGGAAATACATTTGCATTATCATAGGCCAAGGAACCTCCAAAACTAAAGACCTGAATCATTTGTTAAAGACAGTTTGAAGAATCAACCAATGTGTTTCAAGGTTAATTTGGTGTTAAGAAGAGATTTAAGCAGAAAAATATGCAAGTAAGGGCATTTGAAATGCTTGGATTTACAATAACAGAGTGGCTTATTCTGTCTTGGAGTAAAACTTACTTTGCCAAGACTCATTTCCTAAGTAATTGGTATAGCGAAAGGAAAGGGTTGCCTCCACCCTCTTGGGCCCCTGACTGGGTCTGGTACCTGGGACAGTCTGCATTGTGTGAATGAGGTGTGGGTTTTTGGATTCCCCGCAAGATTTACGTGGGGATACACGCTGGAATCCACAGCCAGAAGGAAGGAAAGTTGCAAGCACAAAGCAGTTTATTAAAGCGAAAGTACACTCTCAAGATGAGAGTGGGCCGGTTCTGAGAGGTAGACCTGCCCCTAGGTTGCTTTGGGATTGGAGATTTTAGGGTCTCTCTGGACTGGGAGGAGATTTGCCATTCAGTGGGGTGGTCTCTAATGGAGACTGCTGCCAATCATTTGGGCGACTCCTCCCACCGTTGAAATCTATAGTTGCTACCGGAACCGAAGCCGTATAGGTTCTACCGGAACCTTTCTCCACCAGATGGGGCTGCTCCTACAAAGCAAAAGCATTATAATGAGTCTAGGGGTTATCCTGTGGCAGTGGTGCAAGAAGAGAGCGCATGCTCTGTACCTGTAGCTTTTGATCTGTCAGCCCCAAGGTCTTGGAAGCCACAAGGTTCTGATGTTGAGCTCCAAGGCTTTTAATATGTAACCTGTTTCTCACATCCTTGCCTCTGCTCAGTCTCTATCATTCTCTTTCAAGGACTTGGGACTCCACCTCCGTTGTTCCTTCCACTACTTCTGTCTACCTTCCACCTACCAGTTCTAAAAATTAAACTGACACAGAGAAACAGAAGAGAAGAAAACATATTTATTCACAATAGTTGTATGTGAACATGAGGCTTCTTAAGGGAATGAAGACTTGAAGAAACAGTTAAACCTGAGTATTTTTATGCTAGGTTTGATGAAGGATGGCAAGTCATGGAAAAATATGGGAGATCAAAGAGTCTGAGTAAGTACAGTAACTGGAGGAAACTTTAGCAAGCCTTGTTTGTTCAGAATCTTGGCATCCTTTGTCTTTGGAGATAAGGATGCTCCTTTCTTCTGGATATAGAGGGACACCTCCAACAAGATCTCTTTCAGAGAAGAAAGTTGCGGGTCAGTTGAAGGTCAGTGACCTTCCTGCTTCTGCCATTTTCTGAAATTCCTTCAGCTTAAAAGATTCAACATGCAAAGTAGCCATATTTGGGGGTAGTGTGCCCTGAACCCCATCAATGGCAAATAGTTGTTTATGAGAGAAAAACTACGTTTTTTTTTTTTTTTTTGCATACTCGCTTTGAGGATCATCTAGAATTTGTTTTCCCAAAGACATTTATTTTTTAGAAGTTTCTTTGGAAAGCGGGTTGAAGACTGCATTGTTTCTAAATTTCTACTCCCTGGAATGGACTTGGTCTCAGCTCAGGCCACCACAACAAAATACCAAAGATAGGGTGGCTTAAATAACATGTTGATTTTCTCCAAGTTCTAGAGGCTAGGAGTTCAAGATCAGGTTGCCAGCATGGTTGGGTCCTGGTGAGAACATTCCTTCTGGCTTACAGATGACCACTTTCTAGCTGAGTCCTCACATAGCAGAGAGAGTATTCTAATGTATCTTCCTCTTATAAGGGTACAAATCCCATCTTAAGGGATCTATTCTCATGACCTCATCTACACCCAATTATGTCCCAAATACTTTGTCTCAATTACCACTATACTGGGGGTTAGTTCTTTAACATAGGAATTCTGAAGGGACAGTTTAGTCTATAGCAGAGCCCAAATGTAAGATTTTATATGGATCCACTTTGTACCTAGGCAAAAAGAAAAAAAAAAGTCCCATATAAGTCTCATCTGAAGATTTTTGCAAAAAATATACAGATATCAACAGAAAAAGTAATATATAGAGATATATATGTATATAAATATATGTATATATATGCATATACTTATATATGGCCATCTTTACTCATATCAAAATTTTACCTTTTTTGCAAGAATATCACCATCCATATCCAAACTCTGTTTGAAATTATTACCTAATTATGTGGAGTTGCCAGATGACACCAAAGAAATTGGGTAAATGCAGTGTACCCAGCAGCTCTGTCGACATAGAGCCAATCCATGAGATCTAAGGTGGAGGGTACAGGCATCCTATCCTCTGTTAAATCTCCTTTGGAGAGTTTTTGCAACTACTAATCATTTACAGCCCAACGATTGTACTTTTCCCTCAAGTACAGTAATTATAATATATATATATACATATATATTATATATATTATATTATATTATATTATATTATATTATATATAGAGAGAGTATTACGAACATACTCTATTCATTTAGATCCTTTACAAAAATGATCTCATTATAGTTCCTTAAAGGTCTATAAGGTAAATATGACCCTAATTCTTCAAATCAGGAGATTGACATTCAGAGAAATTCCCCCAATCGGCAAAACTAGTCTGATTTCCACCCAAGTCATTGTCACCCATGCTGCTTCTCCCATAACTGGGGAATTTATCAATTTGTGGAGGGCAGGGTGGGGAGGGAATATTATCGAAATTTCTAGCTAGACTTGGTTCTTAATCCTAATTCATGCACTTAACATCTTTTAATACATTTTGAAAACAAAAAATGTTGACATTACTTTTAAAAAATGATATTCAATAAGAATTAGCACAAGATAAATATGAGTGAATTAATACAAGTTAAATGTATTTTTATTCACCTAGGATTTATTTGATGGCCTTTATGTTTCTGCAGCTTGACTAAATTCTGGACAGGCTTCTTGCTAAATCTAGCCCCTGATATTCCCTACTTTAACAGCATTTACTTTCAAGAACATGTCACTGTAAATTCTTTCTCTGACTCTTTGTAATACATGTAAATTTTAAAAAGCTTCTGGACAGTTGTACCACCCAGAAATGTCTTTCTCAATGGTCTGAGAGCCATCGCTTTAAAATATAATATCAAGAAAGATAGGACATCTATTTCTCAATCTCTGTGGGAGGGTTGGAGCCTAACTTTGATGGGTGCCAATTAGCAAACACAGATGGCCTAATTATATATAATATATATAATATATATAAAATATATGTATAATATATAATATAAATATATAATATATATAATATGCATAATATATATAATATATAACAAAACAAAAACAAAAAAAACATTTGCTGATTCAGCAATAACTCAATATGCTTCCAGCATCACATGGATCAACTCCCCTTCTAATGTTCCAGTACTTTCCCACTCATTTAGTCTAGTAATGAACAAACTTTCCACCTTTGGTTTCAATCAACTTCAGTTCAGACTGAATTCTGGCCTCCTCCTCCTATTGCAATAGCCTTGAATAAAGTGTTTTTGCTTATTTAACTTCTGAAAGATTTTATATATATATATATATATATATATATATATGTATATAAAATACATATATTTATATATGTTATTTATATAATATATAATTAATATATATTAATATATATAATTAAAGGATACAATTTTCATTTTAATATATAATTAATTAATTATTAATTAATATATAATTAAGGGAGACAATTTCAACCAAGATAAATGATTTCAAATTTGGGACTGATTGACAATGAATTAGATGAAGTGTCTCAACTATCTTAGATGAAGTTCATTGGTTTTAGTAAAAAAAACAAAAAACAAGCAAAAACAAAACAATTCTTTAGAATGGCATCTATATCCATTTCCTAACATTTGAAGTTTTTTGTTTCCTCTTTCCCTAAGAACTGCTCCTCACCTAGAAATAGGGCCCCTCCAAACATGTTTGTAAATGACTTCACTGAATAAGAATCATGGTTGCTTGAACTTGAGAACACTTAACCTGAGATAGACCAAACAGATTCTTTCTTTCAAAGAATTTAAAAATCTTCGGAGAGGGGTGCCTGGCTGGCATCCAACTCTTGATTTCAGCTTAGGTCATGATCTCACAGTTTGTGAGTTCCAGCCCTGCATGAGGCCCAACGCTGAGTGTGGAGCCTGCTTGGCATTTTCTCTCTCTCCTTCTCTCTGCCTCTCCCGTGTGTTCTCTCTTTCAAAATAAATAAAATAAACTTATAAAAATCAGAGCATAATATTAATCTCTACTAAAACTATACTTTTATAACTTATACAACAAAGTGTGGGAGTTATCAGCTAAAAGCAACATACCATGGACCAAAGAGGACGAAAAGTTGGAACGAGTTGTGGGGAGTTGGCACAAAATGTTTTTGCGGCAGAGGACTCCACTGGTGGCTTCAGTCAGAGGTGTATATTTTTAAGAACCCCACTAATATCTCCTGCACCTAGAGGCGAGAGTTAGAGGTCAAAATAAGTTTTGGAAAGGGTAATTTCACCACAATTGGCTCAATCATGCTGGCCAGATTAGATGTGAAACATCTTGGTCAGCTGTTATACTTCCTTTATCCTGAGTCAGTTACCCTTCCCTAGTTTAGGACTAACAAGGCAAAGTCTTTTACTGAAGATAAACTTCATGTCTGTAATCAGAAGTGACATGGCAATGCAGAGAAAAATATGCGCTGAGCAACCCAGGAAAAATGTCCTTCAGTTGTAGGGACTCAGTGTCACCAGTCTTCTCCATGAATGACATGGGAGAACCTAGAGCTGGAATATAAACATAAATCTTAGGCTAAGATAATCATTATGATACCACTGGACTCTAGTAAAATGGTTTCTGCAATATCACGCAGAAAATGTACTGAAGCAAAGTTTCCCCACTGCCGATTAGTGGACTAAGTCCCCAGCAACTTTCTTCACCCTCCTCTGGGAGAAACCCACTGACTCACAAAAATAAAGCATATACACCTAGTCCTCCCACTTAGATGCCAAAGAGAAGATTAAAATTATATCCAGGTAAGTAGAGAAGAGATCCTTTTTGAGGCAAACAGTAGCCCAGGTGAAATTAATCTCATCCAAAGATGAGCTGGTAACAAAACAAAACAAAAGAGCAAAGAAGAATGGAATATTTACTACTCCCCCATACATGTAAATGAGAGAGACAGACAGAGATACAGAGAGTGAACAGTGCAAGTCTAACATGTGAACAAAAGTACATGGAAAGAAGCCTATTGAAATTAAAAAGAAAGCTGTAACTATATTTTCCATGGAAGTACAGTCTTCCATTTTATGTATTTGCCATGATTTACTTGCGCATTCTCTATATACCATGCCAATCACATTGTGCTTTTGTTTGCTTATTCTATTATAAACATTGTTATATTGAATTTATTTATGCATACATTTTTGCCCTTTCCTGATTATTTCCTTTGGTTATAGTTCCAAAAGATAAATGAGAAGGTATAAAATGTGAATATTTTGAATTACTGAATATACTGCAAATTGCCTTTCAGAAATTATTCTCCAGCAGTAGTATAGCAAAGTAGCTCTTTCCATGAACTCTTCTGGAATTGGCTATTTAAAAAATTATCCAATATTTATTAAGAACTAAGTTAATTTGAGACACCATGCTAGGATCTCGGTTTGAATGCAGAAATGATAATGAAAAAGATAGAATTAGTGTGCCCTAGACCATATGGAGCCATAAGTAAACATGAGATTTACAGCATAGAGATAAAGTATTAAAATAAAATGAATAATGCTGTTTAGAATAAAGATAAAGAAAAATGTCTCTCTATAAGTCTTCGCAAAGCAGTTCCAAAAGATAGTGTACACATTCTTTTCCATGTGGGGTAATGACTAATGAACTTCTTTCCATTGCTGGTTCCCTTTAGGAGACAATGTCACCCTCATAGGGAAATTGCCCAAAAGCCATCCAATCCAGGGTGAGCAAACAAGGTATCTCAGTGGCAATTGCACTGTCCTTGCCTGCACACAAGGAAAGGGCTATCATTAAGTCAACAGGCAAGGATTTTCCTCTAAGGGGCTGTGAAGGTCAAAGGCATCATCCAAGAGTGTTTCTTCTCCTGTCATAAAAGAGCCCTTATATACACAAAATTTGGGATTAATTGATTCAAGCAAACTTTTTTTTAAACTATGATGAACTAGGAATAATTTATTAAATTATACATGAATTTAGGGTAAGTAAAAATGAAAAAAAAAAAATTAACTAGAAAAGTGAACACAATTACCTGGTATGCTCATACCAGAACAGGCCCCTCCAGAATATCTGGACATGGGTTCTTATTTCTTACTTTGCATTTACTAAATGTATACATCTCAACCATAAGGATGGGTAGAGTCAGGATTTAATTAATGAGAAACATTGGAAAATTTTCTAGACTGCAATGTCTCCATTGCGTTTTTTAGGAAACTAATAGGAATTACCATTAAACAAAAGAAACAATTAATGAGTATGCTGAAAATGGAAAAGATGACCGATTTGGAAAGATAATAATATTATATATACAGAAAGTGGGTGCTTAAAAAGGGGGAAATGTGGTCAAACAACTTAGTTGTGTTCTGTTTTTTTGTGATTTTTTGATGTCTTGAGATATGATTAAGTTACACATATTTAAAGTATATATTTTACTCTTTGACATATATACCTGTGAAATTATTACCACAGTTAAATAAATGAATGTATCTACCACCCGAAAAAGTCCTTCTGCACCTTAATAATCCCTCCCTCTTGCCCTTTTCTGTTCCTCTTTACCTGCTCCAATGCAAATACAGATTCGCCTTCTAACCTTATCAATTACTCTGCATTTCCTGGAAGTTTATATAAATGAAATCCCACAGTATATTCTCTCCTTTGCATGGCTTTTTTCACTCATTCTAATTATTATAAGATTGTTCCATGTTGTTGAATTTATCACAATTTTGTTATTTTTCACTGCTGAGTAGTATTTAATTATATGGATACATAATAATTCATATTTTTAGTAAGCTGTTGAAGGATATCATAATTATTCCAGTTTGGGTTATTACATACATACCTGATATGAAAAACTGTGTACAAGTCTTTATATTGACAGAGACTATTCTTTCTCTTTGGTAAATAATGAGTGTGGAATGGCTGGATCACATGGCAAGTACATGTTTATAATACTGTTTTCCAGAAACTCTGAACCATTTTCAAAAGTAGTGGTAGTATTAAACATTTGTCCTTTAATTTTAGTCATTTCAAATAGTGTACTGTTCTAATCTGTGTAGTACTATCTCCTTATTGTTTAATATGCATTTACTAAAGAATAGTGATTTGGGGGTTATTTTTCATGTACATATTTGCCATCAGGGTATCTTCTTCAGTAGTATGTCTATTCAGATGCTTTGTCCATTTTCATGTTTTTCTGTTTGTTTGTTTGTTTTGTTTTCAGTATTAAGTTTTGAGACCTCCTCATACATTCTGGATTAATCCTTTCTGAGATTTATGATTTGCATATTTTTTTCCCTAGTCAGAGACTAGTCTTTTCATTCTCTTATCGGTACTTTTTCAAGATAACTCATTTTTTAAATTTTTATAAATTCCATTTTGCCAGTTTTTTCTTTTAATGATCGATTGTGTTTTGGTGTTCTACCAAAGCATTCTTTGTCCTACCAAACATCACAAATTATTTTCTACTATGTTTTCTTATTGCTATTTAAAGTTTTAAGGTTTATATTCATGTCTGTGATCCATTGGGGGTTAATATTTGGATATAATTCAAGGTGTAAATAAAAATTTGTGTTCTAATTCTTTTGTTCTATTTTGGTTTTGCATGTGGATTTCCAACAGTTCAAGTACCATTCATTTAAAAGACTATTCATTCTCCACCAAATTGCTTTTGCATGTCTCTTGAAAATCAATGTCTATACATATGTGGATCTAATTTGGAACTATATTGTGCTCCATGTACCTGGTCATCTATATCCCAATGCTATAGTATATTAGTGAAGATTGACTAATTCTTGAATTCAGGTAGTATAAGAACTTCAAATTTATCTTTTTAAAAATGGCTACTTTAGATTCTTCAGATAAATTTTAGAATCAGCTGTCAATTGCTACAATATTGTTCAATGTTAAAAAAAAAAATTAGGTTTTAAGCCATGAAAAGTCATGGAGGAAATTTAAATGCATATTGTCGAGTGAAAGAAACCAATCTTAAAAGGCTGCATATTGTAGAATCTCAACTATATGGCATTCTGGAAAAGGCAGAGATAGTAACATGATTAATAGTAGGCAGGGGCTGTGTTCTGGCAGATCCCAGAAAACTTTTAAAGCAGTGAATCTATTCTGTGTGATGTTATCATGGTGGATACATGTCTTTATAAATTTGTCTAAACTCATAAAATATACAACACCAAGAATGAACCCCATGTAGTTACGGTGATGTAACTGTAGTTGGGGTGATGATGATATACCAATGAAGGTTCATCAATTGTAATAAATGCACAACTTTTGGTGGTGTATGTTGATAATGGAGAAAGCTCAGAATGTGTGTTCACCACATTTAATTTTCAGACATTTCATGAAATGAGTGCTATTACCAACATATGTTTCTGGTAGCCACTCAATAATGACACATTAAGTTGAATCAGAAATATAACCCCACGAGTGTGTGTGTGTGTGTGTGTGTGTGTGTGTGTCTTCTTTGTATATCTCCAATTTCTGTGTTTTTTTTAGGAAATGGGTGGGTAATTGAGATTTTCATGCAGACCCACTTAGCTTGTATTCCATATATAATTGTCCTATATAAAAAAGATGAGGAGTTTCTTAAGAGCTCTGGGCATAGTAAGAATAGAAGAATGAAAACAGAAAAACAAGCAAAATTGAGACTGAATCTGGAAATCAGAATCAAAGATACCACAATGTATATCAAATTATTGCACCATACAATTTAAATAGATACAATTGCATTTGTCAATTATTCTTCAGTAAATCTGGAAAAAAAATTGTTGGTTTTAGAAAATATAATTACTTTTACAAAAAATAATGTTAGTTACGTTCATATATAATCAGTTTATGATAGTCATTTTTCAAATACTCCATACTTATTTTAAATTGTAAAACAAACCCCCCACCACTGTCAAAAGGCCACTTGGTTTAGAGAAGAGCTAGAACATGGAATTAGGATTCATTGAAATGAGAAGAGAATAGCAAAACAATATGATAAAAAGTGACCAGGAAGATAATCAAAGGTATTTTGTTCAGGGTTTTAATGATAACGCTAGTAAAACCAGCAAACACTTAGGCAGCTCTTATTATGTTCCAGGCATTTTTTTAAAGCTCATTTAATTCTCTCAACAATTTTGTGTAGCAGGTACTATGATTACCTCCATGAAAGAGAATAAGACAACAAGCACAGAGGAAGCATGGGTAACTGATGATGAATAATTATACTAGAATCTCCCGCAGAGTGAAATATTGTCGATAAACAAAGAAAGGTATTTGAGTTACTGATATAATTCAATAACTCCTGGGTTGTGAAGTGTCTTTAAGAAGAAAAACAGTTAATTCTATGATTAAATAAGATCAATTTTAGTGCTTTATAACTAGAAATTTAATTCAAAAATTAATACAACACTCTAATGGACAAATATAACTCCCATTGCAAAACAGCAAGAATCAATAAATGTAGAAAAATTATACTCTTACCCATATACACTGGTTTACTTCTTTCCAGAAAGTTCATCTTTGTATATACATCTTAGCACTTGACAAATATCATTTTTTAATTAAATATTTGAGAAAAATAGTAGATTCTTCATTTTCTGCTTTGCAGGGAAATTAATCACTAACCAGTATAGTTTTTCTATAAATTTCTATAAAATTCTATTTTAAAACTAACATTTATGAGCATCTCTCAGAAAACTTTTACCAATACATTGAGTCAGTTTAATTGTTTTGGTAGAGAACAGGTGTTTGGGGGGAGAATCGTAAAAGTTTTCAAAACAAGCTATTATATATGATTTTTTTTTTCTGGACCCATATAGATTTTATTAGGAAAGAAAGTTTTTTGAGGGCCGCCTGTGTGGCTCAGTCGGTTAAGTGTCCGACTCTTGATCTCAGCTCTGGTCTTGACCTCAGGGTAGTGAGTTCAAGCACCGTGTTGGGCTCTGTACTGCTCATGAAGCATAGTTAAAATTTTTTTAAAAAATTAAAAAGAAAATTTTTGAGATTTAAGTTTTCCATGATAATTGTGACGTTTTCAACATAGGTCTATAAACATTTCCTCCAAAGTCTAATGGATTTTTACTAGACATGGAAACAATACAGTGTCTTCTGTTGGAAAGAATAAATAGTCCAAGGGCTTAGAACGCTTCTCTCAGGAGCCCGTCAAGGGCCAGACCTGCGGACAACCCAGGGTTGCTGAGACAGTCCTCTACTGCACCTCTCTGCAGAATTCACAGAGAACTTGAGGAGCCTAGTCTTTTCCCTGCTGAGTAAGACTGCGTGGGGAGAGGAAGCAGGGGAGAACCAGGCTTGGTTGACATGAAGCCCTCAGAGTCACAACTGGCAGGAGAAAATTGCTACATTACACTGAGAGAAGATTGAAAGCAGACAAGCAACTGAGACAGCAAAGCCTCCATGCAAAGAGTGAAGTCCCACTGGATCTAATCCTGTTATAAAGAGTTTGTGTAAGTGGCGCCCTGCGTTGGCTCAGTCGGTTAAGTGACTCAGGTTGTGTCACGATCTTAACGGTTCATGAGTTCAAGCCCTGCATCGGCTCCATGCAGACAGCTCAGAGTTTGGAGCCTGCTTTGGATTCTTGTCTCCCTGTCTCTCTGCCCCTCCCCACCCACGCTGTGTCTCTTTCAAAAATAAACAAACTTAAAAAACAAATTAATTAATTAGTTAACAAAAAAGAAACAATACAGTGTCTTTCGCATTTTTCTGTACTAAGAATTTAGGCTAGAGGCACCTGGATGGCTCATTGGTTATGCGTCTGACTTGGGCTCAGGTTATGATCTCATGGTTTGTGGGTTCAAGCCCTGCGTCCTGCTTTCAGCTGTCAGCACAGAGCCTGCTTCAGGTTCTCTGTCCCCTCTCTCTCTGTGCCCCCTCCTCCCCCCCGACCCACTCACATTCTCCCTCTCTCTCTCAAAACTAAATAAACATTAAAAAAAGATAAAAGAGTTTAGTCTACGGGGACCATTTAAAGGCTAAATCCTTACATGAATTTGGTTACTCTAAATAATTATTAGACGCCATTTTTCAATGGTTATTGATTATTTAATAAAACCCGTTGGGGATGCGGTAATTCTCTATGTCTCCTTAGTTTTGTGGGCCATTTTAGTCTACCTGCAAGAGAAAGAAAGATATATAAATAAGATTCATCACATACTTCATGAGGTCTAACATATGCTACAGAGCATTTTGTGCATATGTATATGTAAAATTGATGCTGACTCTTTGCTAAAAAAAAAATGTAGTAAATTATAGTCCAAAGGAAGACTTGTTCTATTTAGTACTACATTGAAGAAAACAAGGCTACAGATTTTCAATTCATAGCTGTCTTTTGGCTAAAAAGTCCAGACTTCACAATCAATGCATTGTTTTGGTTTATATTGCTCTTTCTTCAGTTATTGGAGGTTTGATAACCACGGCATTTAAAAGAGATATTATGTTAATTTAAAGCTAAGCAACTGGTGTACTAACTTAACAGTTTACAAGGGAAAAACACTATATATTAGGCTTTGGAAAGTTGTGGCCATCTGGAATATCAGCATGAAATTTGGTCCCCATTGCATCAGTGTAAAGGTTACCCATATTTTCTGTTTCTAAACTTCCTCTCACAGGGAATTAGACATACACATTTTCTGTAATGTTTTCACCTTTCATGGTATGCATACAATGGAATGACATATGGAGGAAAATATGATAGTCAAAGCAATTATTTGTGGTTTGTCTTCATGTGCAATTCAAGAGGGAATAAAAAACATTGAAAACGGAGCCATATTCACAGAACACATTTCTTTAGCCTCCTGGTTATTTCTGGGGGGTCATCTTGCTGGTACTTCTATGGGCCAGACACTCTGATTTCCAAATCCTTAGAGCGATGCTTTTCAAAATATTTGTGGTAGGAGTGCCTGGGTGGCTTATTTGGTTAAGCATCTGACTCTTGATTTCAGCTCAGGTCTCAATGGTTCATAGGTTCAAGCCCCACCTTGGCCTCTGTGTTGGCAGTGTGGAGCCTGCTTGGGATTCTCTGTCTCCCTCTCTCTCTGTCCTTCTCTTGCTCATGTGTCAGCACATGCACATGCCCCCCTCTCTCTCTCTCTCAAAATAAATAAACTTAAATCAAATCTCTCAGAAATGGATACATTTATGAATTATAATAAACTACCATACCTAAGTGGAAAAAAAATAACAAAGACATACAAAATGCAACCTCTATTTTATTAGCACTATTTTTTTTTTTTTTTTTTTTGAGAGAGAGAGCAAGAGTGACCTGGGCAGAGAGAGGTGAGAGAGACAGAATCCCAAACAGGCTCCACACTTAGCACAAAGATGGATCCCACAACCATGAGATCACGACCTGAGGCAAAATCACGAGTCAGATGCTCTACTGACTGAGACACCAGACTTCCAAGTTCTAGTAATTTTCAAAAATAAATTCTTTCGGATGCTCTATACACTTAAACTTCTGTGAATACTGTGTATTTCTGCCATATCTTGCTTCAGTGAAAGACTTCTTACCTAGATGTTACGAGTACCCTTGGCTGAAGGCATTCAATTTTCCCAAAGGTAAACAAACATGGATCAGTGCCAAATTTTGGCCATCTGGTCGCAATTCTAATATGGCATTCTAACTCCACAGATCTCATGGGGTTAATTGAGGATTTGTTAATTCCACATCTCATCATGTTTTTCTCTTCTATCAAGTACTGTTCTTTACCTTCCTTTCCATAGTTATTGATTCCAGATGTGTTTCTACAAAAAATCCCTACATGTGAACCTTCATCGTAGAATCTGCTTAAGAAGCCCAACCTATAATAATGACTTTCCTTTCTAAGCTGTATGAATTGCACTTCTTGCCTTATTGTACATGCTAAGGTATCTAATATTCACTTCAACATTATATATAAATGTTACGAGAGGGAATATACTTAGTTTGTTCCGAGTCCCAGAGGGGGCAAGTGCTAAGTCATTAAATTATGTATGATGGTAACTTTAGGTTTTTAGTAGACTTCCTTTGTTAAGTTAGCCAACCTCCCTTATTTATTTGACAAGACATTTTATCATAAATGAGTTATTGAAAATATGTTTTTTTTATTTCTTTAAGTTTTTATTTGAATTCCAGTTGGTTAACATACAGTGTAATACTAGTTTCAGGTGTAGAATTTAGTAATTCATCACTTACATGAAACACCCAGTGCTCATCATAAGAAGTGCCCTCCTTAACACTCATCCCCCATTTAACTCATCCCCCTTCCCATCTCCCCTCCAGTAACCATTAGTTTGTTCTCTATAGTTAAAAGGGTGTTTTCTGGTTTGCCTCTCTCTTTTTTTTCCCCTATGTTCATCTGATTTCTTAAGTTCCACATATGAGTGAAATCATACGGTATTTGTCTTTCTCCGACTGATTTATTTTGCTTAGCCTAATCCTTTCTAATCTAGCTCCATCCACAGTCTTGCAAATGGCAGGATTTCATTCCTTTTTATTGTTGAGTAATATTTCATTGTGTGTGTGTGTATGTATATTACATCTCCTTTATCCAATCATCAGTCAATGGGTATTTGTGCTTTTTCCAGTTTGGCTGTTGTTGATAATCCTGCTACAAACATCAGGTACATATATCCCTTTGAATCAGTATTTTTGTATCCTTTGGGTAAATACCTAGTAGTGCAATTGTTGGATCATAAGGTAGTTCTGTTTTTAACTTTTTGAGGAACCTTCATACTATTTTCCAGAGTGGCTGCACCAGTTTACATTCCCACCAACAGTGTAAGAGGGTTCCCCTTTCTCCACATCTTCACTAACATCTGTTGCGTCCCGTGTTGTTAATTTTAGTCATTTTGACAACTGTGAGGTGATATCTCATTGTAGTTTTGATTTGCATTTCCCAGATGCTAAGTGATGTTTAGCATTTTTCCATGTGGCTGTTAGCCATCTGTGTGTCTTCTTTGGAAAAATGTCTATTTATGTCTTTTGCCCACTTTTTAACTGGATTATTTGTTTTTAGGTGTTGAGTTTTGTAAGTTTTTTAATATATTTTGGATATTAGACCTTTATCAGATATGTCATTTGCAAATATCTTTTTCCATTCTGAAGGTTACCTTTTAGTTTTGTAAGTGTTTCCTTCACTGTGCAGAAGCTTTTTCTTTATGAAGTCACAATAGTTCACTTTTGCTTTTGTTTTCGTTGCCTTAGGAGACCTATCTAGTAAGAAGTTGCCATGGCCAATGCCAAAGAGGTTACTGTCTGTGTTCTTCTCTAGGATTTTGATGGCTTCCTGACTTACATTTAGGTCTTTTGTCCATTTTGAATTTATTTTTGTGTAAGGTGTAAGAAAGTGCTCCAGGTCCATTCAAAATATGTTTTTGTTTTTGTTTTTAATTTCTAAACATCTGTAATTTTCTGAATATCTTCTTATAATTGAGTGCTAGATTTTGTGCATGTTATACTGTTGAATATCTGGGATGTATTTTCTTCTCTTAAAATTTGTTGACTTTGGGGTGTCTGGGTGAAGTCAGTTGGTCGAGCGTCCAACTTTGGCTTAGGTCATGATCTCATGGTTTGTGAGTTTGAGCCCCGTGTGTCAGGCTCACTACTGTCAATGCAGAGCCTGCTTCCCATCCTCTGTCACTCTCTCTGTCCATGCCTCCCCTGCTCTCACTCTCTTTCTCTGAAAAAGAAATAAAATATTTAAAAAAATGCGTTGACTTTTGTTTTGACAGCCAGTTAGGTTACTCGTAGATTAGCTTCAGCCTTGCAAAGCTTTAGTGGGGCCATTGCTTTTCTTGTTGGGGTAGTGTGATGTACTCTAAGAATATAACTCTTCTACAGATTCAACTGAGTTCCACAGGTATTCAACATGTTTTCTACAGTCTGCTTATTTGCAATTTTAATGCCTGCACCATCCTGTGTGAGCTTTAGGCATTGCTCAGCTTATAACCCCATTGACTGGTCTTGTGAAGATTCTCCTTCTTGATTCACAGCCTAGTATCACAAAAATCTCAAGAGTCTTCTATGTAGATTTCTGGACATTGCTACCTGCCTTACTTCATTTGCTTGGTACTGTAATCTATAAAGTCAAGCCTCCTCAGCTTCCTCAAGTTTAATTTCTATTTCCCTGGTTCAGTGAGATTACAGTGTTACTCCTTTCCCTTTTCTCTAGTACTACAAACTAGATATCCTTAATATAGAAAGCAAGCAGTAAAACTTTTCTCTCCTCTCAAGAATCATACTTGTGGTGTCCTGTCGTCTGCTAAATACTTATTTAGACGTGTTCTTCAGTTTCTTAGTTGATAAAGGGAATATAAGTCTGGTGCCAGTTATTCCAACATGGCAAGAAGAGAGTATCTTTAAGAATATATATTTATATTTATGGGGCGCCTGGGTGGCTCAGTCGATTAAGCATCCGACTTTAGCTCAGGTCATGATCTCATGGTTCTGGGGTTCTAGTCCTAAGTTAGGCTCTGTGCTGACAGCTCAGAGCCTGGAGCCTTCTTTGGATTCTGTGTCTCCTTCTTTCTCTGCCCCTTCCCTGCTTGTGCCCTGTCTCTCTCTTTCTCTGTCTCTCTCAAAAAAAAAAAAAATTTAAAAAGCACAAAACATTTTGGGGCGCCTGGGTGGCTCAGTTGATTGGACGTCCAACTTCAGCTCAGGTCATGATCTCATAGTTCATAAGTTCAAGCCCCATGTCAGGCTCTGTGCTGACAGCTCAGAGCCTGAAGCCTGCTTCAGATTCTGTCTTCCTCTCTCTCCGCCTTTCCCTGCTCACACTCTGCCTCTCTCTCTCTCTCTCAAGAAAAAATAAACATTAAATAATTAAAAAAAGAATATATATTTATATTTATGTTTTAAAAATGTATTTCTATGGGAACTAAACACAGATACACATAAACACACATGTATTCTCACACACACACACACACACATACATGCACTGCTTGAAAACTTCCTGGCATCCTAAAAAGAATATAAACATATGACATTGCTATAAAATTCTTATTGAGAAGAGTGGAGGCACTCAGACTTAAAGGAGTATCATAAGTTGGGGTTTGGAAAGAAACCCAGGTTTGCATCTGAGATTAGGGAAATAATTTAACTCTGGGCAAGGATCTTAGATAATACTGCTAATGTGTGGTGAAGTTTATGTATGTTTCTAACAACATGAGGAAAGGTCACGTATATGAGCTTTCATTAGGGGTTTTAAAAATGGAGAGATTGTTGAGATATTGGCAGATATTAAAAAACAATTATTTAGTTAGTTAGTTCGTCCGTGCATTTTGAGAGCGAGAGAGGGAGAGCACAAGCTGAGGAGGGGCAGAGAGACAGGGGGAAGAGAGAATCCCAAGTGGGCTCCACGTGTTCAGTGCAGAGTGAGGCTCAATCCCATGAATCGTGAAATCATGACCTGCGCCGAAATCAAAAGTCGGACGCTTAACCAACTGAGCCACCCAGGCACCCCAGAATCAAGTTTTAAGTCAATTCTCAATTCCATCAGTTCTTTACTCAAAATCTAAACGCTGGTTTTTATGACAGTTATCCATAGTGAAATGTATGTTATCAATTTGGTTCTCAAGGGGCAAAGTGGGAAGCGAAGAATACAGAAAAGAAAGTTTTCACGTTTAATGTTGTTGTTATTACTTGTATCTAAAAGTCTTTAGTCCTTCTCCACCTTTTTCTCACCCTTCTCAGAGCTCTCGTAGAGACTTCACACTCATTTTATTTTTAACACCTTTGACAAACTCTAATTCTATGAAGAGAGGGAGATACAAGAGTTATGACCCTTGGTTCTGGAGTCTAAAATATAGTCTACTTGAAAGAATACATAAAATAGCTCAAACGTTAGATTTTTTTTTTCAAGCTGGCTTTGTTTGGTTTCCAACTGAGTTCTTCAAGCAGATCAGAGAGCAGACAAATTAATTGGTGCTCCTCTGAAGCAGGTAGCAGTGCCTATGGTTAGTTGCCCTTCCCAGATCATTGTGGCATTGAGTCTTATGATGCTATTATGTGAGTGTTCTCTGGTGGTGGCTTTCCCGGGTCATAACCTGATTTTGATAACAACAATCACTGATTCTTCAAAAGTCAAGATTCAGACCTCATGGATTTTCTGACATTGATGTACTACCAACGAAAAGCTTCAGAGAACAATTATGAACAGATTTTCATGTTTAATAGTATATTTGGAGGTTTGATACTCAGCAATATAATTAAAATAATAATTGCCAAACTGAGCAGGTGGCTGTTAGAGCCAATTTTGTGTACTTTACATTCAAATGCAGAACAACCATCAAGCAAATTGTATTTAACGGCTATCCAAGTAAGAACATAAGACTCGGGTACTATGAATCTCCACCCACAGAATATTATTTTTCTGGCTTCTCCATAACCAAC
Source organism: Panthera uncia (assembly GCF_023721935.1). NCBI lineage: Eukaryota > Metazoa > Chordata > Mammalia > Carnivora > Felidae > Panthera > Panthera uncia. The sequence goes on along the minus strand of NC_064811.1, from coordinate 27,389,917 downwards.
ACCTCTAAACACCTAGCCGTCTCTCAGAAATCAGCTGAAAAGCTTGAAAGGCTTTGGAGTTTCTTGAGAGATGTGTGGCAGGAAGGCACACTTGTGTCTGAAACTGCTTTTCAGAAACTTACTCCATTTCCAATGAGGACTGGCTTTTGACAAAAATTCCAATTTTCCATAGATTAAAAATACCAAAGACTTACAAAACATTTCAAAATTAAAACTAGAAGATTTTGGAGTTTGAGTGGAATCATGCTATTATTAAAAATATACGATCCCATTTTATATCTTTATATTTAACCAGTGGTGCCCTCTCAATAAAACACATTGGACAATAAGTACACTCAATTTACTTTCTAAAATTGCCTGGAAAGTCATTACTTACTGAGGCATCTAGAGAGTTTTATCTTCACTCTGTTTTTAACTCCTTTAACTCTGAATTTTTCCTCTTTCTTTTTCTTCCTCAGGATTTCCTTCTCCATTTTGGCTGCTTCTTTTTACAGTGTTAGACTTGTTGTAATCAAATGTTCTGTTTTCATTCTTCCTCTTACCCACTTCAGTTTTGTTCCTAATATGTTGTAAATTGGAAATACTTGGTTTATTTAATTTCTGCTCTTTGTCCTAAACCAAAATAAATCCAACATTTTTCTTATGCAATCCACCACACGTTACATGAATTTGCTAACGGCTGATCACCTCTAGTATTTCCAAATAGGAAACTGTGTTAAGAAGAAATATTTACCACCTGTTTTCTCAAAACATATAGATAAACCATTATACACTTAAATATTTCATTGTCACATCCCACAATTCTTTTGGGTTGTTCAGAGAATGAATATATATATACATATATATATATATACATATGTATATATGTATATATATATATATACATATATATGTATATGAATATATACATGTGTATATGTATATGTAACTCTTTCAACTACATTGCATATTTGGAAACCAATCATTTTGATTTGAACTCTAAAATATCTTTTGCATTCTCATTTTACTGCCATAATCCTAAATCAGACTTTAATTATTGATTATTAAAAATTTTGAGATTTAGACTGGCGATTCAGAGGAACTTCAAGAATGGATGGTGCATGAGACTCCTTTGGATCACGTGAGTGGAGGGAAGATAGAGTAGGAAGGGGAACCCCTCTGGAAAGCACAAGGTCCTGAGACACAAAGACAAGTTAGCATTATTGAACTGTTTTCTGGAATTTGTTAAGAGTAATAATTCAGGGAAGATAGCCAAGATGGCAGAACAGCATGCAAGTTTTTTGTGTGTCTCACATCCATGGAATACAGCCAAACCAACACTAAACCATCCTGCATACCTAGAAAACTGATCTGAGGATTAACGCAATAATCTGCACAACCTGAATCACAGAATTCAGCAGGCACGCAGTGTGGAGAGGTGAACTTGGGGAGAAAGAAGCCGTGGAGGGCAGGGAGCCGCTTTTGCGGGTGGAGAGAGGACAGAGATGGGGGAGAATACAGGAAAAGCACCCATCTCCAAAAGCAGCTGGAGAAAAAGTGGAAAATTGGAAATAACCTCAGGGACTGAACTAAAAAAGGAGAAAGGAGAAATGAGAAAGCAGAGGGTTTAAATTCCATTAAGACTGTAAGCAGGGGGAATGCAGGGTCTGAAATTCTGCAGTTCGCAACCTGGCAGTGCTCTGGTGGGAAGGGCGAATCCCTAGGAGCAGAGTGGGGTCCAAGAGCAGAGTGGGGGCCAGGAGGTTCTCGAGCCACATGGGGAGAAATGGTTCCACTGATGGAAGGAAGTTTGGTAGAGGCTGTGAGGCCACTGGGTCCCAGCAGACTCCAGAGAATGGCCACTTTTGCTGGTGCTGGAACAAGGTCATTAAGGGTGAAGGCTGGTGCCAGATGTGTGTTGTGATTTTCCATAATCCCTGAAATGCTGCTGCTACACTATCTCACGAACTTTTTCTGGGGCAGGCTGGCACCTGGCCGCAGTCTCTGGGCATCAGCAGCAGCATGGTCCCTTGAACATGGATGCGACTGGCACCCAGCCATTGCTCGGTGAGACCCTCTACAAAAGGGCAGAAAGGGTCAAAGCCACAGTACCTCAGAAGTAAGGGGCCGGGTAAAACACACATTTGAGCCAAACTCAGGAGAGATGTTCTACCTGGGGCTTGGTCACGGACAGTGTAAAAGCAGGGAATGAAGGAAAGCTGAAGACAAGATGGGTGTGCGATTGCTGACCTGGGAGAACAGAGTTCTGATACTAGAGAGTGGGTAGCTGGGTGCCACCATTTTCACTGCTTCTGTGCATACACATACACACCTATAAGCACCACAACAATCCACCCCAGTAGGCTAGCAGAACCATCTAGCAGAAAACGGAGCTGTTACACTAAGCTCCGCCCAACTGGGCCAACCTCCCTCTTCAAGAAATCTCACCACCTGCTTAGTTTATGGACTATAAAGAGCTTCATATTCTGACTTCTAGTGGAAAACAAAGTAATCTCAGTCGTATTTCAGTCTGTTAGCAGGTCCATTTATTCAATTTTCTTTCTTACTTTTTTTCTTTTTTTCTCTTTTTCATTTCTTTTCTTTTTCTTGAATACAGAAAGAGAAAAATTCATTTTTATTTTCAATTTTTATTTAAAAAATTTTCTTTAATTTTTTTACTATATGTTTTGCTTTTGTGTAATTTTTTTCAAATTCTATTTCACTTCCATCTTTTATTTTAGTCTATTTCAGTGTATTCATTTTTTCAAATTTTGAAGCGATTTCCTTTTTTTTTTTCTTTTTTATCTTTTTCGTTTTTCTTTTTCTTGAATACAGAAAGAGAAAAATTCATTTTTATTTTTAACTTTTTTTATTCCTAGGTAAATTTTTCAAATTCTATTTTACATTGATTATTTCATTTTAGTCTACTTCAGGGTATTCATTTTTTCAAATTTTCAAATGATTTCCTTTTTTTTTCTTTTCCCCCCTTTTTTCTCTAATCTTCCAAGCCACTTTCAGCACCCAGACCAAAACACACCTACGATCTAGCATCCCTTATTTGATTTTTGTGTGTGTGTGTGTTTTTAATTTTAATATTTTTTTAATTTTATTTTTTTTAATTTTATTTTTTTCTACCTCATTAATTCCTTTCCTCCCTTCAAAATGATGAAACGAAGGAATTCACCCCAAAATAAAGAGCAGGAAGAAAAGACAGCCAAGGATTTAACCAACACAGATAAAAGTAAGATGTCTGAACCAGAATTTAGAATCACTATAATAAGAATACTAGCTGGAGTCTAAAATAGATTAGAATCCCTTTCTCTGGAGATAAAAGAAGTAAAAAGCAGTCAGGATGAAATAAAAAATGCTATAACTGAGCTGCAATCAGAATGGATGCCGTGGCAGCAAGGATGGATGAGGCAGAACAGAGAATCAGCAATATATTTGGCAAACTTACGGAGATAATGAAGCAGAAACAAAGAGGGAGATTGAGGCAAAAAGCATGATTTAAGAATTAGAGAAATCAGTGACTCATTAAAAAAGAACATCAGAATCATAGGGGTCCCAGAAGAGGAAGAGAGAAAAATAGGGGTAGAAGGGTTATGTGAGCAAATCATAGAAGAAAACTTTCCTAACCTGGGGAAAGACAGACATCAAAATCCAGGAAGCAGAGGACTCCCATTAGATGCAACAAAAGCCAACCACCAACAAGGCATATCATAGTCACAAAATACTCAGTATCACAAAATACTCAGGCAGGGAGAGAATCATGAAAGCAGCAAGGGAAAAAAAGTCCTTAACCTAAGAAGGGAAGACAGATCAGGTTTGCAGCAGACCTATCCACAGAAAATTGGCAGGCCAGAAAGGAGTGGGAAGATATATCAATGTGCTGAATCAGAAAAAATATGCAGCCAAGAATTCTTTACCCAGCAAGGCTGTCATTCAAAATAGGAGAGAGAAAAAGTTTCCCAGACAAACAAAAATTAAAGGAGTCTGTGACCACTAAACCACTAAAAATTTCAGCCCTGCAAGAAATTTTAAGGGGGACTGTCTGAGGGGAGAAAAGATGACAACATAAATAAATAAATAAATAAATAAATAAATAAATAAACAAATAAATAAATATATAAATACCAAAAGCAACAAAGATTAGGAAGGACCAGAGAACATCACCAGAAACTCCAACTCTACAAACAACATAATGGCAATAAATTTATATCTTTCAGTACTCTCTCTAAATGTCAATGAGCTCAATGCTCCCATCAAAAGACATAGGGTAACATAATGGATAAGAAAACAATATCCATCTATATGCTGTTTACAAGAGACCCACTTTAGAACTAAAGAGACCTTCATATTGAAAGTAAGGGAATGGAGAAACATCTATCATGCTAATGGTCAACAAAAGAAAACTGGAGTAGCCATACTTATATCAGACAATCTAGACTTCAAAACAAAGACTGTAACAAGAGATGAAGAAGGCCATTATAACATAATCAAGGGGTCTATCCACCAAGAAGACCTAACAATTGTAAACATTTATGTGCCAAATATGAGAGAAGCCAAATATATCAATCAATTAATCACAAACATAAAGAAACTCATTGATAGTAACACCATAATAGTAGAAGACTTCAACACCCCACTCACAGCAATGGACAGATCATCTGATCAAAAAATCAACAAGGAAACAATGGCTTTGAATGACACACTGGACCAGATGGACTTAACAGATACATGCAGAACATTTCATCATAAAGCAGCAGAACATACATTTTTCTCCAGTGCACATGGAACGTTCTCCAGAATAGAACACATACTGGGACACAAATCAGCCCTCAGCAAGTACAAAAAGATCGAGATCATATCATGCATATTTTCAGACCACAATGCTATAAAAGTCAAAATCAACCACAGGAAAAAATTTGGAAAGGTAACAAATACTTGGAGACTGAAGAACATCCTACTAAAGAATGAATTGGCTAACCAAGCAGTTAAAGAAGAAATTAAAAAGTATATGGAAGCCAATGAAAATGATAACACCACAACCCAAAACCTCTGGGACACAGCAAAGGAGGTCATAAGAATAAAGTATATAGCAATCCATTCATTCCTTCCTAAAGAAGGAAGAAAGATCTCAGATACACAACCTAACCTTACACCTTAAAGAGCTGGAAAAAGAATAGAAAATAAAACCCAAAACCAACAGAAGACAGGAAATAATAATGATTAGATCAGAAAATAATACCATTGAAACCACAAAAAAAAAAAACAAAAAAAAAAAAAAAAAGAATAAAACAGATCAATACAACCAGAAGCTGGTTCTTTGAAAGAATTAAGAAAATTGATAAACCCCTAGCCAATTTGAGCAAAAAGAAAAAGGAAAGGACCCAAATAAATAAAATCAAGAATGAAAGAGCAGAGGTCACAACAAACACAGCAGAAATAAGAGAATATTATGAGCAATTATATGCCAATAAAATGGGTAATCTGGAAGAAATGGACAAATTCTAGAAACATATACACTACCAAAACTGAAACAGGAAGAAATATAAAATGTGAACAGACCCATAATCAGTAAAGAAATCAAATTACTAATCAAGAATCTGCCAAAATACAAGAGTCCAGGGCCAGATGGCTTTCCAGGGGAATTCTACCAAACATTTAAGGAAGAGTTAATATCTATTCTCTTGAAGATGTTCCAAAAAATAGAAATGGAAGGAAAACTTCCAAAGTCATTCTATGAAGCCAGCATTACCTTGATTCTAAAACCAGACTGAGACTCCTCTAAAAAGTAGAACTATAGACCAATTTCCCTGATAAGCATGGATGCAAAAATCCTCAACAAGGTATTAGCCAACTGGATCCAACAATACATTAAAAAAATTATTCACCACGACAAAGTGATATTTATACCTGGGATGCAGAGTTGGTTCAATATCCGCAAAAACAATTAACGTGATTCATCACATAAATAAAAGAAAGGACAAGAACCATGTGATCCTCTCAATAGATGCAGAGAAAGCATTTAACAAAATACAAAATCCTTTCTTGATAAAAACCGTCAAGAAAGTAGGGATAAAAGGATCACACCTCGAGATCATAAAAGCCATATATGAACGACCCAACACTAATATCATCCTCAATGGGGAAAAACTGAGAGATTTCCCCTAAAGTCAGGAACAAGACAGGGATGTCTGCTCCCACCACTGTTAATTAAAATAGTATTGGAAGTCTTAGCCTCTGCAATCAGACAACACAAAGAAATAAAAGGCATCCTTATCGGCCAGGAGGATGTCAAACTTTCACTCTTCACAGATGACATGATACTCTATCTGGAAAACCCAAAAGATTCCACCAAAAAAATGCTAGAACTGATTCATGAATTCAGCAAAGTTGCAAGATATAAAATCAATGCACAGAAATCGGCTTCATTCCTATACACCAACAATGAAGTAATGGAAGAGAAATCAAAGAATCAATCCCATTTACAATTGCACCCAAAACGATAAAATACCTAGGAATAAATCTAACCAAAGTGATGAGAAATCTATACACTGGAAACTATAGAAAGCTTATGAAAGAAATTGAAGAAGACACAAAAAAATGGAAAAAGATTCCATGCTCCTGGATAGGAAGAACAACATCGATACTACCCAAAGCAACCTACAAATTCAATGCAACCCCTATCAAAATAGCATTCTTCACAGAGCTAGAACAAATAATCCTAAAATCTGTATGGAACCAGAAAAGACTCCGAATAGCCAAAGCAATTTTGAAAAAGAAAACCAAAGCAGGAGGCATCACAATCCCGGACTTAAAGCTATATTATAATGTTGTAATCATCAAGATAGTAACAGACACTCAGATAAATGCAACAGAATAGAGAACCCAGAAATGGACCCACAAACGTATGGCCAGCTAATCTTTGACAAAGCAGGAAAGAATATCCAGTGGAAAAAACACAGTCTCTTCAGCAAGTGGTGCTGGGAAAACTGACAGCAACATGCAGAAGAATGAACCTAGACCACTTACACCATACACAAAAATAAACTCAAAATGGATGAAAGACCTCAATGTAAGACAGGAAACCATCAAAATCCTTGAGGAGAAAGCAGGCAAAACCTTTTTGATCTTGGCCACAGCAACTTCATACTCAACATGTCTCCAGAGGCAGGGGAAACAAAAGCAAAAATTAACTACTGGGACTTTATCAAAATAAAAAGCTTCTGCACAGTGAAAGAACAATCAGAAAAATTAAAAGTCAACTGACAGAATGGGAGAAGACATTTGCAAATGACATATCAGATAAAGAGTTAGTATCCAAAATCTATAAAGAATTTGTCAGACTTAATACCCAAAAAACAAATAATCCAGTGAAGAAATGGGCAAAAGACATGAATAGACACTTCTCCAAGGAAAACATCCAGATGGCCAACCAACACATGAAAAAATGCTCTACTTCACTCATCATCAGGGAAATACAAATCAAAACCACAATGGGATACCACCTTACACCCATCAGAATGGCTAATATTAATAACTCAGGCAACAACAGATGTTGGCGAGGATGCGGAGAAAGAAGATCTCTTTTGCATTGTTGGTGGCTATGCCAGCTGGTGCAGCCACTCTGGAAAACAGTATGGAGGTTCCTCAAAAAACTAAAAATAGAACTACCCTATGACCCAGCAATTGTACTACTAGGTATTTATCCAAGGGATACAGGTGTGCTGATTCAATGGGACACATGCATCCCCATGTTTATAGCAGTACTATCAACAATAGCCAAAGTAAGGAAAGAGCCCAAATGTCCATCGATGGATGAATGGATAAAGAAAAAGTGGTATATATATACAATGGAGTATTACTTGGCGATCAAAAAGAATGACATCTTGCCATTTGCAACTCTGTGGATGGAACTGGAGGGTATTGTGGTAAGTGAAATTAGTCAGTCAGAGAAAGACAAGTATCATATGACTTCACTCATATGAGGACTTTAAGAGGCAAAACAGATGAACATAAGGGAAGGGAAACAAAAATAATATAAAAACAGGGAGGGGGACAAAACAGAAGAGCCTCATAAATATGGAGAACAAACTGAGGGTTACTGGAGGGGTTGTGGGAGGGGGGGATGGGCTAAATTGGTAAGAGGCATTAAGGAATCTACTCCTGAAATCACTGTTGCACTATATGATAACTAATTTGGACTAAATTTTTAAAAATAAATAAATAAATAAATATAAAATAAATAAATAAATAGGTAGACAGATAGATTTGAGGTTTATTATATAGTTGACTCTGGAATAACAGGGGTTTCAACTGCAGGGGTCCACTTATCTGCAGATTTTTTTTCCAATAAATGCAGTATGGTCCTGTAAATGGATTTTCTCCTCCTTATGAATTTCTTAATAACAGTTTCTTTTCTATAGCTGACATTATTATAAGAATACGGTATATAACACACATAATACACAAAATATGTGTTAATTGGCTCTTTATGCTATTAGTAAGGCTTTTGGCCAACAGGAGGCTATTAAGTTTTGGGGTTGTCAAAAGTTATATATCTATTTTTGACTGTGTGGGGGAACCATGCCCCTAACCACAATGTTTTGGAAGAGTCAACTGTAGTTGTGTCATATCTACTGATACGTAAGAGGTCAAGGATTAAGGATACCTAATCTCTGCTTTCTAACATCTAACTTTGTTTCTTAAACTACTTGAAAAAATTATATTGAGCAGCATGGGAAAGCAGTATGAGGAATATTTTATTACTCTCAGGGCCTTGGGTCCAAATACATGAAGAGACTTGGTGAGGCTGGTTGGGCTACATGAACAGGGTAATTATCGTATCATGGGTAAATATCTTGATATAGCATATACTGCTAAAATAACCATTTAATTTAGCTTTACTTGGGGAGAAGGGCAGATCAAAGAAGACGCTCAACAGGGCATAACATCTGAAATACACTTTTCATGCTATCACACTTCACATAAAACTCCATTGAAGCTCATACTCTAAAATATCCAAACTTCTTAACATATCTTTCTTTTTTTTTTTTTTTTTTTTTATTTTTATTTTTGGGACAGAGAGAGACAGAGCATGAACGGGGGAGGGGCAGAGAGAGAGGGAGACACAGAATCGGAAACAGGCTCCAGGCTCCGAGCCATCAGGCCAGAGCCTGACGCCGGGCTCGAACTCACGGACCGCGAGATCGTGACCTGGCTGAAGTCGGACGCTTAACCGACTGCGCCACCCAGGTGCCCCAACATATCTTTCAATCTGACATCGATTTACCTTCTCACAGTGTGATAGTCCAGCATAATTGAATTGCATGAAACCCAATCTATGATTCTAACACGACTCTCACTTTGTTTATGATATTTTCTGCAACTGGCATATTCCTTATCCATCTCTATATTCAAAGTCTGTCTGTCCTTCAAGGTCTAAACTCACAGCTTCCAGGAAATGGGCTGAAAAGTAACCTTCAAATTTTACATTATAGGCAGTCATCCTCTACTTGTGCTTTCCTCTTTGTAATGTGCTTGTTTCATAGAAAATTCCCCATAACACATTCCTTGACCTAGGTAGTCTCCTTCCCAGTGACTTAAGGGAAAAAGAAGCCTCTTTTATATGAAATTCTGCATCAATTTAAATAGTGTTGTTAATAGTGTTGATTTTCTCCAGCGTAAAATATGAATACATGAACAAATGGATACAGATCGCAGCCTACTAGAAATTCATTGTTTAGTTCATTTTTGTAACTTCAAAGATTCTGTCAAAGTAGCTTCTATTGTCTTTTTCTACATATGTGTTAATGCTTTCTCTCTTTATATCCTTATGTCCTACAGATTTGTATAAAACTGCAGTATCACTAAGAGTTAAATAATTGATTCTTGAACACTTTAATCCATTCGATGTGGCTCTAAATTCCTTGTGTTATTTTGAGGATAGATCTAACTTTTTCTCTCTCACTTTTTCAATACCCTGCTAAGCTCTGTCACTGCACTGCCCTCTAATTTTTATAATTCAATGATATTCTAATCCATACTGTGTTATAAATTTATCTTCAAGTATTTTGCTTTCTAACGTCATCTCTAATAACAAGACTGGGAAATTTAAATACATGTGATCTGAAAGAAAAGGCCTGAGGAACATGTTTTTGTTTTTGTTTTTGTTTTTTTTTCCTGTGCCTGCACTAGATGATGAGATGCACACATTGGAAATGCTTCCCAACCCCATCCTAAGTCCCCCTCATCAGCTGACATCGCCATTTCCCCTGGGGAAACAGAAGCATTTTAGTGTGAACTTCTCTCCTAATCCACTTTGTGCTTCCCTACCCCCTTTTCCTCTCATCTCCTTTTTTGCTGACTCTGAGAAAGAACTGTTTGATTTTTTTTTTCCCTCCGAAGACTCTTTCTTTGTACCTCTTCAAAGATCCCTATCTTAAAATCACCTTCCATGTTACTTACATTCTTTTAGACTGCGTCCATTTTAAGAAGAAAAAAGATACCAAATGCTTTTCAGTTAGCCCTAATCTACTATGTCACTTCTCTCCTTCCCTTGTCTATATGGATATCTGAAATAAAGATGGGATTTTCCCTTGTGTTCTCCTCCCTAACTAAATTCAATCTCCTTCTTACCACTATCAGGTGCACTAGTGAACCTTTAGCTACTTCCTTACACTATTGGATATAGTAGTGACCATTTGTACAACAAAGTGAACATTTGTACCAATGATTTCTAATTACCCGATGTTTGGAATATTCTGTCCTTTTAAAATATGACATCATTTGACATTGTTGTTCACAACCTATTCTTGGAATTTTCTTTTAAGGTTTTACGTATGACAAAATTTTGTATTTCTATTTTCCTCTTACTCTTCCATCCTAAAGTTTTACCTCGTCCCTTACTTTTACCTTTTATGGACAGAATCTCTAAAAGAAAGGACTTTGATAGTGGCAATGACTGTGCAAAACCGCTTGGTGCTTTCATTTGTTTGGTCAACCTTGACCGTGACATAGGCTGACTGAGGGAGACACAGAATCTGAAGCAGGCTCTCGGCTCTGAGCTCTCACCACAGAACCCGACACGCAGCTCTAACTCATGATGGCGAGATCATGACCTGACTCAAAGTCAGATACTTAACCGACTGAGCTACCCAGGCACCCTTTGGGGTCTGGGGTTTTTAATTGAAGATTGTAGTCTGGTGTCCTCAGGCATCCAGAAACTGGATGAGTGCTCAGGTGTTGTCCATAAGTCACTTATGCCCTATAGCCAAGGTGTGCAGGGCCAGTGGTCTGCAAAACGTACGTGACAACCCTGCTTAGTCACTCCCTACATGTTATCTATTGTGCTGAAAGACTCCAAAGAAATCATTAACTCCTCAACCTTCACAAGGAGGCCGTACGTTATTTGTACTATAAGGTACTTGTAACGCAAAGGTACAGCTTCTAGCAAGAATAGAAGCAAGAAAAGGAGCCAAAAAGGCAGTTCTTCATTGAATTCTTTCAGCTTTCCTGTCTCAAAGGAGGCAGAATTATGAGTGCTAATGATATATTATTATAGAGTCAGCTTATTACACATCTTGTTACCATTTACCAGCTGTGTGACCTTGCGTTAATTGAACTTTCTCTTCTTCATCTGTAAAATGACCATAATAATAATCGCATCTGCCTCATAGAGCTGTTGCAAGAATTACAAAATACACCATGAAATGTATTCAGAATGATGATTGCACAATAGTGAGCACTCGATACATTCTGGCTATTATTACTAGTAATATGATGTGAAAAGTGGAATGGAAGATAAGTGAGTGTGTACATAAGATAAGACAATAAGTTCAAATATTCAGAGCAGATTATTCTTTCTGTTCTCTTTATATTGGAAAATTTGCTCAAATTATTGTATAGCTTAAATTAAGCAGGCGCTTTAGTGAATCATTTATTTGAAGCCTCCCATTTTAAGAAAGATAAAACTGAGATAGAAATTGTAAAATATCATGCTTTGATCCCATAAACAGTCCTGAGATTTCTCAATGTGTAATATTCCGCTAGATGGAAAATGTATGCCGATGTGCTTATACTTCCATAATATTTTAGAAGTAAATGAATAAATACATTTAGAATATTATTATTTTAGGTCAATGTTAACTTCTATGCTTAGTCTTTAAAGAACTCACTCTACCATTTCAGAGATTGGTGGAGGGGAAAAGAAGAAGCTACCATTGAACAAAATTTATCAGAAAAAAATGAAAAATTCTAAAAGAACTCATGCTTGAGTCTATATTTCTAGTATTCATCAGTTTATTTTCATTAAACATCCATGAGAGTTAGGGTAATTCAGAAAAAATCAAATGACTCACCTGAGAGCAACCTTGTAAGCAGCCCTTATTTCTAGAAATTTTTGAAGATCCATGATTTTGCGTATGCTTGGAAACAGTGAGACCGAGGCCAGGGGCAATTCCTGTTATGATTTTTGCAGATGCCATTGCCAGCCCAGATAAGTGTCAGCTAATCGTGATAAAAACCTTGGAAAGACGGATCACAAGACTAAAGCAAAGAAAGTAAGTTTCGCACGGTTTCATTTTTGTTTGTCCTTCCTAACGACAAGGTTTGCTTTCGGCTTTTTTCTGAGAGGACGGTATCCATAGGGCCAAAACCTGCTGCCTATGTTATCACAGCTGACAATTATCATTTTCTCTGTTGGGGTGAGTTATCATTGAACCTTGCACCTCGTTTTCCTCTTATCTTCCATTCATAAGCCCCAAGGATAGTGCAGCACCATTAGTAAAATTATCTTAAAGGAAGTTAGTAAAATGCAGAAAAGAGAAAATGAGTTTATCTTCAGAGAGTTGGCTTTCCTGACATAATCTGAATACATCCCCAACCAAATTATGTTATGCTGTGCTATTAGTTTCAATTTGCTGTTTTGTTTTTCCATCTAGGGGTTGGGCAGCTATTACAGTACTCTGCTTTTCCAGTAAGGGTTAATACTAACCATCAGAATAGAGAAGGTAAAATATAGTTGGAGGTGTTGCTAAAAATATTACACACACATTACATTTTATCATTTCTTTTTTTTCAGAATTTTCTTTTTTTTTTATGTTTATTTATTTTGAGAGAGGGAGGCGGGGAGAGGGACAGAGAGAATCCCAAGCAGGATCTCATGCTTCCTGCACAGAGCCTGATGCAGGGCTTGATCCCACAAACCGTGACATCATGCATCACGCATGACTTGAGCCGAAATCAAGAGGCGGACGCTTAAGTGACTGAACCACCCCGGAGACCCAGCATTTTATCATCTCTAAATAAATAAGAAATTATAGCCCAATCCCAGAGAAAGATAACATTATACATCACAACTGAGCTTACTCGGTGAATGGGAGCTCCAATGGCAGCAACGTGGTAATGACTACTGTCCGTATTCATCTAAGTTTGGCTAAAAAAATTATAAAATATTCTTAGCTAGTTAGAAAAAAATAGCACTGCAAGACAAATTAACTTTTTAAAGCTGGTTTAGCACTGAATAAAAAGGTGGCCTCATGTTAAATTAAAGAGTAATAAAATAAAAGTTTTAAAAATTTATATGCTAATTTTATTCTAATATAAATCTATAATTAATTGAGTAAACTTTTCCTGACAAATGGTAACGTTGTGACATTAGCTGCCAAATACTATAATCCATTCAGAATTGGCATTGACACATATATTTAACTCATAGGAATAAGAATGAAAGAATCATTGTTTATACAGGCAATGTCAGTTTTAATAACCAATCTTTTGGATATTTGATATATCTAACAGTTTTTGTCACAACACTACTTAGAATTTGGAATAATAAATTGTGCTTTATTTTTTTTGAAGGTACACTGATAATCTTTGAGAATTCAAATATTTTATCTTCATGTCTGAATGATTTGCTTCTTTGACCTACATTCACTATACAGAGAATAAAAGCATGATATGAATGATTATTTATTAATAATATAAGTTAAATTAAGCAGTGACTTTTCCCCAAAGATGTCTTTCTTAATCATTTGACGCCTTTGCCTTCCATCATAATTGCAAAACAGATTTTCCCATTATATTCATCTGCCTCTCTTCAACCCATAATTTTCCAGTCTTGAACAAATGCATTCATTACCAACACTAAAATTGAGTATTAAGGAAGAGATTAAAAATGTGGCATTGATATCACAAAATCAATTTGATTTTCATGAAATCATGATTAACTTCAAAGGAAGTGCGAGAAGTATTTATATCCTGGTAGATCTGTTTCTGCAATAAGATTGTAGAGCTAATTTTACATCCCATCCCTGAGTCATAACTTTTCCCTGTCTCCATAAGGTCCTCATAATGTAATGTTTTTTCCAGGCTGTTAGTAAATATCAGCATAACTAAAGGGTGATATCTTCGTATATATATAGTAACATTGACTTTAAATATATTTTAACACATGGGCGCCTGGGTGGCACAGTCAAACACCCAACTTGGGCTCAGGTCATGATCTCGTGGTCCCGTGAGTTTAAGCCCTGGGTCGGGCTCTGTGCTGACAGCTCAGATCCTGGAGCCTGCTTCAGACTCTGTGTCTCCCTATCTCTCTGCCCATCCCCCGCTTGTACTTTGTCTCTCTCTTTCAAAATATACATACATATATTTATATATATATATATATATATAAACACAGTAAGTTGTAAGTGATAAGTTATATTATTACATCATTAAGCAGAGTCTATAACTGACAACGTGGTGTTATATGGAAGGCTGATCAGCACATTCAAGCACACCACCATGTTTAGGTCTTATTGTGCTGGCTCAACAATACCACCTTCCTCACAATTCTGTTTCAAATGTTGGAGGAGTTTGAAAAAAAATGAAGGAATATGAGGAAAGCTTAGTATCTTTTCAAAGAGGGCTAAATCTGAATGCTGAGAAAGAAGTAAGAAAAAAAAGTAATCAAATCCAAGCCTTCTAGTCTAATTCTGTCATCGTCACCAATGCTGCACCAACACGACAGAAGGAAGGATTTGGACTTGGACTTATAGTGAAAGAAGAAAGAAAGAGAGATGGAACAGGGGAGGAGGGGAAGGAAGGAGGAACAGGCTTTAACCTGCTAGGCTAAAGTCTAGAAACATGAAAGAAGACTTGTAATTTTGAGGACACTTAGAAATGTCTGTTTCTATGTTTTATTCTTTTTTTTTTTTTAATTTATTTTTTAAGGAGGCTCTGCAGCCAGCCTGCAGCCCCACATGCGGCTTGAACTCAGGACCCTGAGATCAAGACCTGAGCTGAGATCAAGAATCGGATGCTTAACCAACCGAGACACCCAGGTGCCCCTGTTTCCATGAGTTTTATTTTTTATTTATTTATTAGTTTTAAATGTTTATTTTTGAAAGAAAGAGAGAGAGTGTGTGTGTGATCTGGGGAAGAGCAGAGAAAGAGGTAGACACAGAATCCCAAGCAGGCTCTAGGCACCGAACCGTCAGCACAGACCGAGGGGCTTGAACTCCTGAACCAGGAGATCACGACCTGAGCCAAAGTCAGATGCTTAATCAACTGAGCCACCCAGGTGCCACCGTTTCCGTGAGTTCTATAAGATGACAAAAGCAACTGTCTGAAACCACACATAATCAGTAATAATATTCAAATAGAAAGATAAAAACACTTTGTAATTCATTTGAATGAAGCAAATAATGTGAAATTCATGTAGACCTTTCCGCAGAAATCAGATGTGAGAGCTATTTAAAAGTTTCACTGTTTTAAAAAAAATAAATAGCTGTCTTACCACAAGAGAAGTTTATAGGTATTATCAGTCAACTTGACCATGAGGAGAAAAGGAGTGGAGACAGTGAGGTAGGGGGACAACAAGCCTATGGCTGAGACCAGGGCAAGCCTCCAGCACAATCCCAGAATTACAGCATTGCAAGGATTAAGAAACTGAGGCACAGTTTAGTTGCACGTCAACTTTACCACCCTGTCAGGTAGTAGAAATAAGCACAACTGCCATGAGGTGAATGCATTCTTTTGAAACATCCTGGTTACTTAAATTAAAAACAGCGAAGTCTTAGTTGTTGGAACAGTGCTCATGCAACTAAGTAACTCATACTATTTCTTCTGTGTGTTTTTAACACTAGGAGGCTGAACCAAACGGAATCTCTCCGCGGTGAAACATACAGGTTTGATTAGGATTAACACCCTCCAAAATGCTGGGAACCTTTTGTTCTTTTTAAGTCCCCCCCCTATGTTTTAACTAAATGAAGCTTTGTACTCCAACCATATCCTCCCCTTGTCACAGAAGATGGCTTCTTTTCTCAGCAAATATGACCTTTTTTTTTCTTACATCACATTTTGGGGTGTTCTTTGACTCAGATAAATGGTGAGAAATTTCTATTTAAAAAAATGAGCCGTGGATCCAAGAAAACCACATACACTGCTAAATAAGCACAGCATTATTCTTTCTTTCCTTCCTTCAATGTTTTGTTTTGTTTTGTTTTGTTTTGTTTTGTTTTTAGTTTATACAGCACGCAAGGCTCTGGACTTACTCCGGTATCAGGTAGTATATCATTCCGGATAGTCCAGGTTATGATCCGTTATCAAACAATGGAACAATCTGTTTAAAATAACATTAGTTGTCATTCCTCCCCCTGACCGTCCATCAAAAGTAGTCAGAGGGGGACAGCGCATCATGGTATGGCTGGCAATCAGGCTGACAGAGCATCCTTCATTTCAAATGTGCCCACTGTGGTGCCAGAGGAAAAAGTGCCGCATGCGGTCCCACATTGGTAATTAAGTGCTTGATCACAGAAGTGACACACATCACTTCTGCTCGTAGGGCATTAGTTATAATTAATCACATGGCTACCATAAAGACCATGGAAAGCAGAGGGCTCAGAATATTTAGGTAACAGTGCTCACAATTACCACAATAGAAGTGAGCGAAAATAGGTTGTTAATCATCCTGAAATTCACAATCTATGCAGGAATTCGTAAAATAAATAGGCAATCAAATAAGTGTATATTTCTAAATTATTGTGACGCTAAAGAAGAGGCTTTATTGTTAGAAAATAATGGGGAAGGGACCACTTAAGCTAGTACCTTTAAGGAAGTGCAATTTGCCTGAAATTGAAAGCATGCAAAAGAGTTGCAAGAATGTATTGAATGTATATATGATTTAAGATGCGTGTGTCACAGGTGGTAACATCAGATGCTAAATAGTTGAGATTTAAAATAAAATGACATCGAAGAGTCTTATTTTTAAATTTTTTAATGGTTATTTATTTTTGAGAGAAAGAGAAACACAGAATCCAAAGAAGGCTCCAGGTTCTGAGCTGTTAGCACAGAGCCTGACGCAGAACTCAAACTTGTGAACCATGAGATCATGACCTGAGCTGAAGTCGGACGCTTACTAGAGCATCACCCACTCGCTCTAAGATGGGAGAATATTAAACAGATGTATTAACTGTGCAGATGACAGATGACAATGCTCAAGAAAAATTAGCATAAAAGAGATTTTTGGCTTGAAGAATTAAGAAGCTTAATGATGTCAAGGTTCTGGATAGAGCAATTTACTGTTTCATTTCTGGATTTTTCCTTATAGTAAAGGCTTCACTGTGCCTTCCAGGATCTCCTATAGGACTGAATGACATTCTCCAGTAGGTCAGGGGTCTGCCCTCTCTGGATATGGGAATTACTATCAGCTGAAAAAACAAAACAAAACAAAAAAAAAACAGAACAAAACAAAACAAAACAAAACCAGAAGCAAAAAACAAAAACAAACAAACAAAAAAACAACGAAAAACATGTTGTTGAAGGTCTTAACATCCCACCCTACCCCTGATGGGGGGCAACCTATATCCAATGAGTATGAAGTCCTGACCTCTTCTCTCCACCTGGGAAAAGAATGCATGACTGTCCTAGCTGCAAAGATTCCACTGAGTTGGCTGAAGCCTTATTGTGACTACAACACATTCCACCTCTCCCTTTTACCAATTCTACTTATCCCCCTTCTGACTCGAGTGCTGATCCTGAGAGGATTTTCCCAATTTTTATTTCCTAATAACATTTCTTGTAGGTTTATCTCTAATTTTTTTTAATGTTTATTAATTTTTGAGAGAGAGAGAGAGAGAGAGAGAGGTAGAGAGAGAGACAGAGCACGAGTGGAGGAGGGATAGAGAGAGAGAGGGAGACACAGAATCCGAAGCAGGCTCCAGGCTCTGAGCTGTCAGCACAGAGTCTGACGCAGGGCTCGAACCCACAAACTGTGAGATCATGACCTGAGCTGAAGTCAGACGCTTAAACCGACTGAGCCACCCAGGCGCCCCTCTTGCACGTTTATCTTTATCGCAGAGTCCGTTCTCCCAGGACACTGAACTTCGGCAATTGGTTCCAGTGTTAAGAACTGTGAAGGTTCTGCGGTTTTTCCCCACCTGCAACCCAAATATTTCGCTTGCTAACATTTCACAGATGTTGACAGAAGACACGAGAGTACCAGGACAGACACAAAGGACAGTGCATTACTCAGAGCAATAACCGTAGCTACGTTAGCATTGACGCACATTCCTCAGGCTCAGCTCCCACAAGGCTGCACAAGGAATGCCTTATGATACACTGCACGCACAGTGCAGCACGGCACAGGAGAGGCAACCCAAGTCTCCAAAACTTATAAGGCACAGTTAGCCTGCCTAAGCTTTGCCAGAGGAAGGCATTATCTTTATTATACTGGACAGTAAATGAACCTTCCCTCTGCTCCAGAGAGAGGCAATATGTCTTCAAAGACTATTTTCTGTACACCATTCTAGAAAATATCGTCTGAAATAAAGGCAGGTCGTCGGGGAATTGTATCTACACAACCAGGAGGAGTTCCTGAAAGATGGTGAAATGGATTTTCCGGACTGGCTATTTCTCCAGCTGGCTGGCAATAAAGACCACAGCACACTGGGTGAAAGATAACAGTGCAGCTGTTGAAATATTCATCCCGTCATGAATTGGGATGTTATACTGGTGAAAGGAATTGTATTAGCAAAGCCAACATGGTGGATGTTACAGAAAAATGGGTGAGATAAGTCATTATAGGGTCAATTGGATATGGATTAGGTATGTTTTGCTCAGATGCTTTGGATAAATATAATGAAAGGCTGACTCTGATAGATCATCAGTTAGAAATTCAGTGTGTAAAAGCAATCAGAAAACAATTTGACTAAAACCTGGGCCAAAGACATTAACCTCCATCTTGCCAAGAAGATCTACACATGGCAAATAAGCATATGGAAAGATGCGCCATAGCATAAGTCAGCAGGTAAATGCAAATTCAAACAACACTGAGGTACCACTACATACCTATTGGAATGGCCAAAATCTGGAACGCTGACAACACCAAATGCTGACAAGAATGTAGAGCAGTAAGAATTCATATACTGCTAGTAGGAATGGAGAAGGGTATACTCACTTTGGAAGAGAGCTTGGCAGCTTCTTATGAGACTAAGTACACTCTTAAGATATGATACAGCAATCATACTTCTTGGTATTCACCCAAAGGAGTTGAAACTGATGTTAAAATCTGTACGTGGATGTTCACAGAACAAAACACCATAAACATATGCTTACAGAGGGCTATATTCTTAATTGCTGAAGCCTGGAAGCAGCAAAGGTTTCCTTCAGTAAGCGAATGGAAAAATAAGGTGTGGTACATCTACTCAATGGAATATTATTCCGTGCTAAAAGTAAATGAGCTATCAATGAATGAAAAGACATGGAGACATATTAAATACATAATACTAAGTAAGAGAAGACAATTTGAAAAGGCTAAATACTGTGTGATTCTAATTGTATGATATCTTGAAAAAAGCAAAACTATGGTAATGATAAAAAGGTCAGTTATTGCCCAAGATGGAAGGAGGAGGTAAATATGTAGAGTTTGGAGGATTTTAGGGCAGTGAAAATATCCTGAATTATATTATAATGATGTATATATGTCATTACATGTTTGTCCAAACCCATAAAATGTCCAACACTTAGAGTGAACTCTAAGGTAAACTATGGATATTGTGTGATATTGATGTGGTGATATAGGTTAATCTCAAGCAACAAATGTACTGTTCTGGTGAGTAATGTTGAAATGATGTAGTTCATGCATGTGTGGGGGCAGGAGAGTAGGTGATCTCCACTTCTATCTCTCAATTTTAAGGTGAATCGACAAATACTCAAAAAAAAAATAAAGCCTTTAAAAATTAATTGTGACTATCAGAGGACTTGCTCAGCAGCATCTAAAGAGACTCTTATCTCCAGCAGTCAGCAGGCAGAGAAAACAGAGCCCAAATATTTAATTTTGAGTGGTGGAGCTCCTAGGCAGATCTGTTATGCCAAGATCAGGGTCTTGATTAAGAAAGGATGAGACACTATGGTATGTCATTGGGATATCTGAGTTGATGCGCTTGAAAATCTTGAACCTTCAGATTTAAGCCCTCAAAAATAGCCAACCCATATCTATTAAGATCTGGCCCTCCTTAGTTGATGACAATGCAAGATAATACATGCACCCACCCACACAAACTCCATCCTTCCCTTCCTGGCATTTAAGCCCATAGCTAAGGTTAAGTCACAGCCAGGGAAGTGCTGAGACACTAACGGAAGAACGGAAGGAAAGGTACCATACCCTGAAAAAAAGTGAAATGTCTAGTATGCATGTACTAGCAGAAGCCAGGAGAGTACAGCATATGGGCTATATTTTGAGTCTGCTAAAATAAGTGGGCAATGCCAGGTTAGAAGATAAGGTTGAGTAAGGGAGAGTTTATCGATGTAAGAGCACTTGTCTGGAATTCATAATTTATCACTCTGCTCGGAATCCTGGGAAGTGAGATAAACATGGTACTCAGAGGTCTCCAAAAAGATTGGAAAATTTTATGGGCTAAATTAAGTGGATTAGAGATTTCAGAACTGTCGTGGCGGAAAGTAACAAAAAACTGAGAGAAATAGGCATGCCAGATTGCACATACTATGCAAGCTTGGAAAATTTGCCAGAAAAAAATGATTTCACTAGAGGACTTGTAGGACGATCCTTTCACCAAAGCAGTCAAGAAGGAAGGGGCTGTTGAGAGAGGCATCTGCGTGACTGGGAATCTAAATTGTGGCTCTTTTCTCTAGTCCAAGGATGAAGGTATAAAATGCTCTTACTGAACTGGGCTCCCTGATGACAGTATATGCGAAAGGATCCCCCCAAATAGAAGCCAAGAGGTGGTACTTAGCACTTAAGCCAGGTGATCACGTTATCATAATGAGACACAAGATTGTTGTGCCAACTGGCTCTCAAAGGGGAAAAATCTTCCATCATGGGACACAGCAAGAGTCATGTTGAACTTTAAGCTATAGCAGCCATCTGGGCACTTTAGATCCCTCACACCAAATTCTGGAAGGCATGAAAAAAGTGTTCATCCTGGCAAGGATAATTAGCCCTGATTAACAGGAGGAAGTAAGCTGCTGTTAAACAATGTGGACAGGGACAAACATATTTGGTAAGTAGATGATACGCTTCAGTGTATCTTGGGGCTCCATGGCCCAAGTTTGATTTAATTCTGTGAGTTCCGTTGCCACAGCCTGGGAATGAGGCAGTAATCAGGAATTCGGATGCTTTGAGGATGAGATTCTTTATTGTACCACCAGGAAAGTCATCCAGATGAGTCCGAGGCGCTGAGACTGAAGGAGGACCCAGAATGGGTAGTAGAAGGAGGAAAAAATGCTTGTGAGTTGTTGCCCCAAGAACTGAGAGTACTGGGTACTGAGGGCAGACATGTCTCCTGGCCCTGGACCCCACTATGGACATTTCAGCTTCAGAATGGACGCACCCCTTTTTTTAAAAAAAATATATTTATTTATTTTAAGAGGGGAGGGGAGGAGCAGAGACAGAGGGAGACAGAGAATCCCAAGTAAGGCTCCACACTCTCAGTGCAGAGCCTGACATGAGGCTCAAACCCACAAACTGTGAGATCATGACCTGAGCTGAAATCAAGAGTTGGACACTTAACCAATTAAGCCACCCAGGTGTCCCAGAATGGAGGCCTTTTTGTAACAGCATTGTAACCTCTCTGTCTGACCAATAAAGAATTTGTCTTCCCTTCCTTTAAGGTGTTACTTCTGGGACGACTTCCCAATATTTTTTTTTCTGTGTATTACTCTCAATCTCAGAGTCTCCTATCTACTGAATCCAACCTGAAACAGCACTCAAGGACAAAAGATGGCTAAAGAAAACTCCCAAGATCACTTCTTCCTAAAATCATTTTCAAAGGCAGGAATAGCGCAGGAGTGATGGAGCCAGTGGGCAGATCAGTCAGGAGGTTATTGCACATGAGAAAAAGCTGTGGTTTGGAGCAAAGACTGTGTAGATCAAAACTGTGCAGATGGAGATTGAAGGTTTAATATGGAGGGATGTTCAACAGGTATCACTGATAGATTAGAAATTGTGTATGAAAGAGTGATAAGGTGGTAAGGATGAGGTGTATATGTTCAATCAAAGCCAAATATTTTCTTGAAGCAGTTCATATTTTTAAGATATTTATATTTTTAATTTTTAATATATTTTTTTTAATTCTTTTTATTTATTTTGAGAGAGAGAGAGAGAGAGAGAGCAAGGGATGGGCAGAGAGAGAGAGGGAAAAAGAGAATTCCAAGCAGGCTCCACGCTGTCAGGGTAGAGCCCAATGCGGGGCTCAAACTCACAAACCATGAGATCATAACCTGAGCTGAAACCAAGAGTTGGATGCTTAACCAACTAAGTCACCTAGGCACCCCGGTTCGATTCATATTTTTGCCTTTTCCATTGTTAATTAAAAAAATTTTTCTTGCCGCAAGAACAACACTAGTAGTAATAATGCATAGATGAACACATGAAGATATATTTTTATGTCATCTACATGTCATTTAAATTAGTTTTATGGAATATTGCCTTGTTAGCATATCACTCTTTTTCAGTACTTCTGATATTATGGGGCTCGGGTGCCTATCAATCATTTTATAAGCAACCTTCTCGCTCATGAATCTGTTAAGGAATCCAATTAACGGGAAATAATATAGATTAACAAGAGAGCGGTGAAATTCACACAAAGAGTAAATTCTGTGCTGACCAAACTTCAAACTGTTTATGCCTTCCTCCTCATTTCTTATGACTTAAAAGATCAGAAACCTAGGTTAGGATCATAGCTGGTAGTTCTTTAAGCTCAGTCCATCATGTGAAGTTCATGGCAATGCTAACAAGAACCTGACTTTTCTCGTTACTGTTCACTTGTGATCTATTTAAATATATCTGTAGATGTCACCTTCTTTGGAGGGTGAATATCCTACAAAATATATTGTGAAATCTCCAAAATCATGAGTACCTTGTTGGTGATACTTCATTATAATAACTAAAGTTCATGATGAGCTGGAACATAATTCCGCGAGGTCATAAATAGAACTTTAAAGTCAAAGTCACTTGATGACGAGAGCTGGCAAATAAAAGGTCAAATTAGAGAGTAAATATCTGATGTGTATTGACTTCAAGCAAAGTTCTGTTTACTCAAATAAGTAATCATTTCACACAAGAAAAATCTTTTTTTTTTTTTTTGGTTTTGATAATGAATGTAAAATGAATGCACTATCACAAGATGATGCTTTAGGAAGTGTATCAGACAGTTTTATTGGCTCTGGTGTACTGGCACACTGACATCTGTTCCCAGAGACTGTGATTTTATCAATTGAGAAAAAGAGAGAAAAGCAGCTGCCAGAGTTGTTAGCAGCACTATGAAAAAGAAGTCATAATTTTGAACTAGCATTTAAAAATGTTTGAATATTTATTTTTTAAAGATGTAGAGAAGTTACTGGAGAATAACAAACACATCATGCTTTGACTCATAAGATGAGTTTGTGGAAAATGATAAAATCAGATTGAGAAGCCAGAGAACAAACTTTCATTTCCCCAAATATTGTTACGTTGGCATCCTAAATTAAAGAAGAAAACAGAAAAATTTCTAGGAAATGCTCTAACTTATTAATTGAGCCCTTTTATCAATGTATAGTCATGTATCTATATGCCTAGATGTGTGCCTGTGTGTGCCTACGTGTGTACGTGTGTGTGTGTGTGTGTGTGTGTGTGTGTGTGTGTGATATCATAGTGGATTTTGGGGAAGGCAAATATCCTTTTACCTCATGTCCAAGGAAATGAATAGTATGAATATTTCAACACTCCTAGTCTTTCTCTGTCCCCTCACTCATTCCAGCTCTGGGAAGGAGGCGTGAACTCGCATCTGAAAATCTCCAGAACAAATTGGCATCTGCACTTCTCCGTTGCAGAGGAACTTGACATTTAGCCAGCTCTGCCTGAAGCTTCTCTACTTCTGTGGCTTTGTATTAAGATGCCCATGTTTGCCAAATATCTAAATGAAGGTCTCCTACGGTTTTCTCAATAACAAAATTGACACAGTAATTGACCTGCTCATCTCCTGAGTCCTTTACTCAGAGTTCATGTTCTTGAAGATGTGCTGCAGATCAAGTCCTATCAATGGCTAGGACTATGACTGCCAAACTCAGACCACGAGGTCCAGATCCTATCTCCAACACTTACTACACCTGAGAATTTGGTCAACCCACTTACCATTTGGTCAACCCACTTACTATCTCAAAATGAGCGATGAATTGTATCTGGCCTTCCCAGGCACATAACAAGCACTCAGGAAGTGTTACCTATATGCATATCAAAAAAGTGTGTTTTATGATCTGAAGCATGCAACCTCTTTCATATGCACAAATTAGGTTTTGTTATGCTTAATATAGCAGGGGGATGGACTAAACTCTTTAAAAGGTGATTAACATATATTGAGATAAAAAGTAATTTCTAGATTAAAAAAAAATTATTGGAAAGTGTGAGGTGAAACTGATTCTCAGTAATCTTCAGTTAAGTTTGCATGGCATTTAAGAGGTAAATAAATATACCTCTGTGGGATTAGGTAAAGGCACATAAATGAATAATTCTTTCTAGTTTAAAGTATTGCAATACGACAAAAATCGAACTTACCTCATCACTTTGATTTGTTGAATAAGGAAATACAAATTTATTTTTTCTCTAATACAACAAAAACGCTTTAATAAGTGGAATGTGTGACAAGTTTTGAAGTTTAAATAGAATTTTTTTCACAGTGAAATCTAATATCATCAGTTTCACACTACAGAAGGTAGTTAAAATATATGTTAATCGTGCTTAAAATGGCAAACTTAGGAATTAATATCAGTGTCTTCCAAAATATGCTTTTCATACTGTGAAAGTTTTCATGGAAGGCTGATTGTATTTGTTGAATTTTAAACTATATATTCAGGCAAAAGAATTGGTGTGAAACAATTTAACAACGAATCTCTTTCAGAAGAGCTTGTCTATTCTTCTAAGTGCTGTTTTTAGTTTATACTTCAAGCTTTGTAGAAATTTTCCATATTTCATTATAATTGAACTGAATTCTTTTTCATTCACTAAAAGAGATAATATTTCTTTTTTAGTTAAATGTTCATTTCCTGTAAACGTATAGAGCATTTTCTGCTCTTTGACACTGGTACTCAGTTTATTTGGAGAAATATACAAGGCACGTTTTTTCCCCTATGGCCCCAGTTTAAATAAGTACTCAACCACTTTTTCAAAGTTTCAAAGTTATAGCAAATGCTTCTGGAGCTAGACTGTGAAAGTGAATAAATTAATATAACTGTTTACAATTAAAAATAAATCAGATTCTCCAGTATAGCTGTCTGACGACAAAAGAGCCTTTAAAAATTCTACCCTACCTTCTCTCTTATTAAATGATGATTGTATCACTAATAAAATTTTAACATTAGTGTGTATACACACACACACACACACTCACATATGTATATACACATGTATATTTGTGTAAATATATACACACAATGTGTTCGTAATATATATGTCAAATCTCCAGTATAAATTTTGTCACATGGTTGCTCTAGAAATGTTTCCTAATTCAATACACAAAGAGTTCTACCCCTGAGTGAGATGGGAAAGCTATTATCAAGTCATTACTTCTATTTAAAAACCACAGAAATCAGATAAATAACCTTTCTGATAATAGAAACAGCAGGAATGCACCAAAACTTCAGAGAAGTGGAAACCATGAAGAGGTCATCTGAATTCAGCAAATGGAGGTATTTCAAATACTAAGCAAGGGCAAGTTTCAGAGAGCCCAAGATAAACTGCCGGGGACAAATCAAACAAACAAACAGACAACAAGCAAATGAATTTTTGAAGGATATATTGGATGAGGTAGTTCATAGGCTTTTTTTCTTTCAGATACCTGCTGAATTTGGGGCTGTACAATTTAAGCAGAAAGCTAAATTCCTAAGTAAAAAGACACTGAAAAGCAAAGCAGAGTTTACTTGCTTTTTATGGAACAAAAACTAGAAGAACCATGCAGAACACTTGCGACTCTCATCTGAGAACAACTAAGAGTTGGTAGAAACCCAGAGGCAGGATAAGCATCAGTAGTGCACTAACCCAGCTGACAGTAAACACAGTCCCCGATTAAACAAAAGATATCTACAATCACTTTATCTCTCTAATGGAGGGAATATCATATTCTCTCTGGAAGAACGCAGCATCATTTGGGGCCTTCCTATTTTTTATACAAAATATACTACATTCAATAAGACAAATCTATTAGACATGTCACCTGACCAAAAAACGTGACAAAATTAGGCCCCAAAGAAAAATATTTTCAAGGATTATGCAGGTATTAGAGATCAGTGACAAAGTCTTTAAAAGACCTAGGACTAACATATTCAAGAAATAGACAAAAAGATGCAGAAAACAGTGGAGAAATAAATATTTTGCTATAGAATTGGAGTGTATAACAAATAATAAAATAATCATGCTGGCATTGAAAATTAAATATTTATAATGAACAATCTAATGATAGGTTTCACAATAAATTAGATACCACTTCAGGGAGAGATACCTAACTCAAAGATATATCAATGCCAATTATATAAAATGAAGCACAGAGAAGTTCAATGAAAATAAAGAAAAGTGCTTTAAACACATGTGGGACACAAGAAAACATACAACTGGAGTTTCAGAGGGAAAGAAGAGAGTGAATAGGACCCAACATTATTTGAAAATATATTATCTTGAAGAATTTTCAAAAATTGTCCAAAGACTGCAACCCAGATTTGGAATGTTCTATAAATTGCAAATGAGAAGAGAAAGAGGAAGAGGAATAAAGGAAGAGGAGGAAGGAGGAGGAAGGAGGGGGAGAAGAAAGAGACAGGGAGGGGGAAAGATGGAAAAAAAAACATAAAACAAGTAATAGTATGACTATCATTCGACTTCCCAGTGGAAATAATGGAAGACATGGACAGTGGAATGATATATTCCAAGTGCTGAAATAATTACTAAACTATAATTCCATAGCAATGAAAATATTCTCAACAATATGGCACAGTAAATGTTCATGCAAACTGAGAGAATTCATTGTCAGAAAAAGAAGAAGTATGACAGACATGTAACTACATTGGTAAGTAAAATATATATTTACTGAACAAAGCAATAACTGTAATGTGTTAAAAACATAAATCTATTATTATTATTATTATTATTATTATCATTATTATTATATGACAGAGTAGGAAACATCAGAAATCTGTCTCCCTACCTACACAGCAACTGAGCTAGCACAATCTGTCCGGTGTCACCATTTTGGAACTCTGGAATGTACTGAAGACTTACAACTTTCAGTTGAGGCTTAGATAGTAAATTTGGCTCTCTTAAGTTAGATTTCAACAGAGTGGTACCATCTCTCACCCTTCAGCCCTAAGGCAGGCACCTATACACTGTTCCTGGAGCAGTTTACACGCAGTATGTGGCAGCTAGAGTGGGCAAAAAGACCCACATATTGAGGGTATGTGCTCTGATCACTGATTGCTGCTCTGATCACAGAGGTGCAGGCACGGAAGTGGCCAGCTCCTGTTACAGCTCCACTCACATCTCAACCCCCTCCCTCGGTGGCTGAAATGACTTTCGGGAGATTTAAAGGGCTGGCACTTTCTTCCTTCATTCTTCTCATTTTCCCTTTTTTGGAGCCATATATTGAAGACTAGGACATTGAAAAGTGACTGCGTAATCTATGGAAATTAGACACAGACCGTGCATGCCCAGAAGGTGCAGGCCCAGAAAAGCCCTGAGAAGATCTTTAAGACTGGTCCTCAGTACAGAGACAGCTTATAACTATGAATTAAAAAAGCCCAAACAACAGTAAAACCCCAGGAAACCCTGGGGAAGGAAAGGCATCTGATTCAATTCACATTATTTGATTCAAGTGTCCAGTTTTCAACCAAAACATCATAAGGTATACAAAGAAACAGGAAAGCATGGCTCATTCAAAGGAAAAAAAAAAAAAAAAAAAAAGAAACAACAGAAGTTGTCTCTGAAAAAGACCTGATGGTATATCTGCTAGACAAGGACTTTAAAATAACTGTCTTAAGGATGCTCAAAAAACTAAAGGAAGATGTGAAAAGAGTTCAGAAGACATTGGGGCGCCTGGGTGGCTCAGTCGGTTGAGCGCCGACTTCGGCTCAGGTCACGATCTCGCGGTCCGTGAGTTCGAGCCCCGCATAGGGCCTCTGTGCTGACAGCTCAGAGCCTGGAGCCTGTTTCAGATTCTGTGTCAACCTCTCTCTGACCCTCCCCCATTCATGCTCTGTCTCTCTCTGTCTCAAAAATAAATAAACGTTAAAAAAAAAAAAAGAGAGAGTTCAGAAGACATTGTATGACTAAAATGGAAACATCAGTAAAGAGATAGAACACCTGAAAGAAGCCAGAAGAAATTCTGTAGCTAAAAAGTACAATGATAGAAATGAAGAATTCACAGAAGTGTTCGAAAGCAGACTAGAATAGACTGAAGGATCAATGAACTTTTCTGAAAAAGAGAACAATAAAATTATCAAGTCTAAGGAAGAAAATGAAAACAAAACAAAAAAAAAAGATTGAAGAATTGGAAGCAGAGCCTAAGGCACCCAGGACACCATCAAGGGGACGAATACAAATTTCCTGAAGTAGAAGAGAGACAGACATGGGTAGAGAGAATATTTGAAAAAATAATGACTGAAAATTTCCCAAATATGGTGAAAGACATGGATATAAAAATGTGGGTGTTTCTGTGGAAGTGTTTTTGGATGAACTGCATTTAAATTGGTAGACTGTGTATGGGGCTCCTGGGTGGCTCAGTTGGTAAAGCCTCCAACTCTTGATTTCAGCTCAGGTCATGATCTCACAGTCATGAGATCAAGTTCTGCCTGGGGCTGTGAGCTGATAGTGTGGAGCCTGCTTGGGATTCTCTCCTGCTCTCTGTGCCCCTGACTCACTCGTGCTCCCTCTCTCTCCCTCCCTCTCAAAAATAAATATTAAAAAAATAATAATAATAAAATAAAATAAATTGGTAGACTTAGTAAAGCAGAATGGCCTCCATAATATGGCCTCTCATCCAATCATTTAAAGGCCAGGATCATACAAAAGTTTTACCTCCACCCAGGAACAAAGAATTCTCTTGCTTGACAGCCTTCAGACAGAATCATTGGCTCTTTATGGTTCTACAGCAAACTAGATGATTTTGGACAGGGAGTGTGGTACAGTCAACTCTGTAGATTTTGGGTTTACCAGTCTCCATAATGGTGTGAGCCAATCTCTTATCTATCATATTGCACCGAAGAGCCCTGACCCTAATACACTGGCAGTGAAAGTGTCATTTTTCTAAAGGCTGTGGAAAGTCTGAGAACCAGCATTCAATCAGGTGTATGAAATCAGAATAAGAAGCACAGGACAACTAATTTTCTTTGCTTTCAGAATAAGCACGTGATGCTTAACCCATATTTTCACATGACATATCGTTGTTTGCTTCTGCAATCAGCCAAAGGACACATGATTTGCTTTAAACTCTCAAATACTCACGTCACTCTTTCTGTGTTCCACGTCATATCAGGAGCTCAAAGTATCTTGTTCTAAAATTGCACTTAAATGTGTAAGCATAGCATAGAAAAAAATATTTCTAAAACAAAATAAAGATTGTTACATTTTTATTATTATTTGAAACATGAAAATAGCTTATGAGTACAACAGACTAAAGAGGCATAGAAACATATTTACTTTTTATCACAATTTTGGTTTATGCAAACATGGAGTATATTTTAAATATGCTTTCAACATAATATTCTTTGTCTAGAAACTGCTGTGTTGAGAGAATTGGTGATTTTTTTTGTCTGAAACTAGAGATAAATATTACTTTTTATAGTGCTCTTAGATGACAATGACATTTAAAATCTCGTTCAAAGCATGGTATAACTATTCAAAATCTGGTAGTGTGAAAAATGTTTAACTGAATAATCATCATGTCAGATACATAAAGTTGTAGGCAAAAGATGAATAAAAATTAAAAGTGAAAGGAGAGAGGAGGTAAAAGGAATTTAAATGTTCCAAAATTCTAGAATTACCAGAAGAGTGGTCAAAGTATTTTTTTATACTGCAATTTGTAAAGGGAACATATGGTAATGTCTATGAGAGTCACTAAGTAAACAATAAAATAATTCATAATTTAAAAATAGATGGAAAATTGAACAATAAAAATATTTTATTGATCCAAAAGAGGCCCAGAAAGGAAGGAAAAATGAATGTAAAATAATTGAAAGCAAATAGTGTATGGTTGATGTCAAATTAAACACTAATTACTTAAATTAATAGACAAAAAACTTCCAATTAAGAAAATAATTGTATGTTATCTCAACTTTCTGTTACATATCCTCGTTATTTTTTCTCATGACTCAGTAGTAGGGTATGGACTAAAGTCCAGCTGTGTGGGTATAAGAAAGGCTCTTCCAGGGGCGCCTGGGTGGCTCAGTCGGTTGAGCGTACGGCTTTGGCTCAGGTCATGATCTCACAGTCTTGAGTTCGAGCCCCACGTCAGGCTCTGTGCTAACAGCTCAGAGCCTGGAGCCTGTTTCAGATTCTGTGTCTCCCTCTCTCTGACCCTCCCCCGTTCATGCTCTGTCTCTCTCTGTCTCAGAAATAAGTAAACATTAAAAAAAAAAAAAAAAAAGAAAGGCTCTTCCATTTGTAGAATTTCATTTTAGTCATCCCTCTCTAACTGCTTTCTCATGAGCCCAAATCCAAGATTTTACCAACCCAGAAAAGACATACCCACAAGGAAAAGTCTTAAATAAGTAGCAACTTCTTCATGTACTGGTGTGAAAGAAAAAAAAACAGAATGACTAGAATTAGTATACTTTAATTTTAAAACTACGAACTCATCAAGAGCAAGTAAAGATGACTGTGTATAACCCCAGGTAGTATGTCATGTATGGTAGTCAGAAGTTTGTTTAATTGTCAGCTCGGAGGTTCTTGACCTTTGGAGAGAATTGAACTAGGTTTCATATGTTAGAGCATGAGAAAAAAGGGAAGATACCCGTTGATTCAGAGGCAACCCCAGGTAGCGACTGACTTGGAAGATTTAGGAATCGCAAATAAGTCACTTATAACTTGAGCACTACATCCAGACATTTCCCCCCTTTTTAATTTATGTCTTTGTTTTTGGAATAGGTACCATTTCTTCAACATTTGGATTTATCTAATAATATGTATTAAGAGTTGCCTTTTCTTGAACAATTCTGAATATTCAACAATGCCATGCCAGCATTCATTCTTACAATTCCCTGAAGATGAGTTTCCCAGCTTTTGATTTATTTGTTTGTTTGTTTGTTTGTTCTAACTTTCTTCGTTTTTGAGAGACAGACAGAGACAGGGCACGAGTGGGGATGGGGCATGGAGAGAGGGAGACACAGAATCCAAAGCAGGCTCCAGGTTCCGAGCTGTCAGCACAGACAGCGCAGAGCCTGATGTGGGGCAGGAACCCATGACATGTGAGATCATGACCTGCCCAGAAGTCTGAAGCTTAGCTGACAGAGCCGAGCAGTGCCCCTCCCTGCTTCTTTAAAGGGTCAATGTACTTAACTACTAGCCACAACCTTCATGATTGCCTGTGTTCTCTGATAACAAGACCAGCAAAGCGTAAGCAGTAATTTATCATCTTAATTACAATGTTGTTTGTTTTAAAGTTAAGTTTTAAATTTTGTAAAGCACTTTTTAATTTCTATCTTATGACTACAAAACATGAGAAAATAAAATGTAGCTCAACAGTGGCACAGATTTGCAGAACAATCCAGTCTACTTTTCACATGAATTTTACCTTAGCACAAGTATTTGAGTTTATTAACATAATATCCAGCTGCCTTGGTTTTCTGAATATTTTTAAAAGTCTACTATTTTGGCTCTTGATTGTTTTGTGTTTGGATTTGTACAATTCTATTTCCTATAAATAAGCAATCTTTATATGTTTTTCTTTTTTTCTTCTCATACTACATCATGACTATTTTAATGATGAAACAATGCTTTTGACTGAAATTAGTGGCCGATTTGGAGAGGTTTTGAAAGGAGTGTGGTGCAAAGAGTGAAGGCTTTACTACCTTAGGATAAATAGTGTCTTAGATTAAGATGGGTGACTTGACAAAATTATCATTTTTTTTTTTTTTTGGTAAACTTAATACTATTTGAGATAAGACAATAGATAGACATATAGAATTGATCATAATGATCATCTGTTATTTCAAATACCATAAAAGCAACCACAAGTTGGACAAGTAGAATCAAAGAAAAGTTCAGGTCCTTACAGTCTTGCTTAGAGGTTTTTATAAAGTAGATACATGCTTCAGTAAACACTAGAGGTGTATGCTTGACCATTTCAGAAAAATACAAAGGATTAAATTTTATTCAAAGAGTGAAGAAATGTAAGATGTCTGACATCTTAAATACTATTAGAAAAATATGTCTGTCTTAAAATTTGGAATTGTTTTCAGCCAGGCTGACATGTACTCACCACATAATGTTTATTAAACTTTTAAAAGTAGATTTGCATGTCCAGGGTGCCTGGTGGCTCAGTCGGTTAAGCGTCCGACTTCGGCTGACAAGCCTGGGATCAAGATTTGGATGCTCCACCAACTAAGGCAGCCAGGCGCCCCTAGATATGCACTTTTAAAATGCTGTAGTCAAAAGAAGAAATCTTTGTATGTAATTAATTCATATCCAGGAGTGCCTGGCTGGCTCAGTCGGTGGAGCGTGTGACTCTTGGCCTTGGGGTCATGAGTTTGAGCCCCACATTGGGTGTAGAGATTACGTAAAAATAAAATCTTAAAAAAATCAATACATATCCACATAAGAGCATTTTCACTTTATTTTAAAGCTGCAGCTTACATTAAAATGGTTAACGGAATGGACAAAACTATTTCACTCGAAACAATGGAAGTATTTATCACATGACAAATTTATTACAATACTATCTGCTTAAAATGCTATGTGAAAGAGACCCAGGTTCAGGCTGCCATCTAATTAAGGTCTTTTTTATTTTATTTTATTTTATTTTATTTTATTTTATTTTATTTTATTATTTTTTTTTACAGCTTATTTATTTATTTTGAGAGAGAGAGAGAGAGAGAGAGAGAGAGAGAGCATGTGCTGTAGGGGAGGTCAGAGAGAGAGAGAGAGAGGGAGGGAGAGAGAATATAAAGCAGTCCCCATGCTTAGTGTGGAGCCTGCTGTGGGGCTTGATCCCATGAACTGTGAGATCATGACCTGAGCTGATATTGAGTGGAATGCTTAACTAACTAAGCCACCCCAACAGCCCTAAGTAACGTCTTTGTATAGAAAAATAGTAAAGCTGACAACCTGAAAAGGAGAGCAAAAACGTACTTTAAAGTCATGTTTTTAACAGTAATACATAATTCTGATTTCTCCTGAGTTAGGCTGAATAAAGCCTTCTCTCAATGGAATTAGCATTTCAAATTTGATATATAAGAGAAAGTATTTTTAGTGCTTCCCTGTGGCTCTCATGATTCCATATTCTAATTTTTCCTTTTTTTTTTTTCTTTTAACTTGTTAGTAATAATGGCCATAGGTCACCAGAAAAGTAGAGCAGGGTACACTATATCAACTATCTGAATAGCTGAATTATACCTAAGTAATTAAGGCAGCTGTCTAGTTATCCTTAAACACCATATGTGTGCATTTGTAGGTAAATCATCAAAGGATCTTAGTAAATACTTAGGCTTTGTATTTTATCTAGGGATTAAGAATTTCTAGAAATGTAGCATTGGTGGTATAGTGGTGAGCATAGCTGCCTTCCAAGAATTGACAGAAATGTGTGTGTGTGTGTGTGTGTGTGTGTGTGTGTGTGTGTTTCCTAACTCTCCCTGTATCCTCATGATTCAATTAAGTAGTGATCTGTCAAGGAAATGAACTTTACATTTATTCTCTTTGAAATCCATATTTCCTTTTATAAAGGGGTTAAGTCACCATAATGTTTCGTCATTTGTAATACTGATTATGTTTTTGTTAAAAATGTACCTTTTTTTTTTTTCCAACGTTTTTTTTTTTTTTACTTTTATTTTTGGGACAGAGAGAGACAGAGCATGAACGGGGGAGGGGCAGAGAGAGAGGGAGACACAGAATCAGAAACAGGCTCCAGGCTCCGAGCCATCAGCCCAGAGCCTGACGCGGGGCTCGAACTCACGGACCGTGAGATCGTGACCTGAGCTGAAGTCGGACGCTTAACCGACTGCGCCACCCAGGCGCCCCAAAAATGTGCCTTTAAAGGAGAGCTCACCACCACGCCCAGTCTCCTAAACTCTTCCTTTTGGGATCCACTCGCCAGCATGCAGATATCTTCAACCCCAAGTACCTTCATCTTTTTGATTTGGCTTAACTGAGGTGTTTGTGTGAGTAAATAAAAGCTGTGATTCTACAAAAGTGTTCTTTGTGAGCCTAAGATGTATTTTGAGAGGAAATTGCAGAATTTCCTTCCCTGGACATTTAAAAAATGAGATAAATTCTCTGTTTTCTGAGTGACTGGAATATTTCTGCCCAGGGGCACAAAAATGAACTCTATGCTTTTTAAACTTCCTACAATCTGAGCAATTCTAACTTTTCGAAAAATACAATCAACTGCATTCATTAAATCAATAGTTATGCAGTAGCCTGCAGCATTCCATGCTAATTAGTCATTTTAAAGGGCTTGCACTCTGAAAGAAGGAGCAGATGTATTTTCACATTAGTTCAATTAATTGCTTTCATGATTTTGTTCCTTCTACTCCTTTCTCCCTCCTTCCTTCTCTCCATCAATTTCTCCCTTCCTCCCTCCAGGCTTTTACCCCACTTACATTCCTTTTCACTTATTTCTCTCTTAACTAATGGTTCTGCCACATTTTATATTAATGAGATTTAAAGTTTTATTAATTTGTAACATAACTTGAATTATTTTTGAGTGTTTTGAAAATATCTAAATGGAGTCTGAAATATCTAGTTATATTTGCAATGCTTCATTCACATTTCAGTCTGGTTAAGGAGAAAGATTTTAAAATCTCAGGTGTAAACGGTGTAAATCTTGGACTGATGAGATTTTCAAAAATGGGTTTATGAATTACACACATGAAATAAAAGTATTCGTATTCAGGATGGTGGTAGAAAAAAAAATATACATGTTCATATGCCCTCTGGATTTATGGACTACCATCCAACATAAACTGAGATAAGGTCATCATCACTTGAACACATTAATCACATTAAATATTCAGATCAATGATTATGGGATGTATTTCGACTTATTTAGATCTTAATTTGTCTGAAGAATATTTTTAGTTTGCCGAGTGTAAGTTTTGCACTCCTCTTGCTTAATTTATTTGTAAACATTTTATTCTTTTTGATGCTGTTATACACGGAAATGCTTCCTTAATTTCATTTTCAGATTGTTCATTGAAACTATAAGGAAGTACAATTGATTTTTATATGTTGATCTTGTAGCTTGCAACCTTGCTGAACTAATTTTTAAATTCTAATAATAGTGTTTTAGTGAATTCCTTAAAATTGTTTACGCAAGAGGGTGCCTGGGTGGCTCAGTCTGTTAAGCGTCTCACTTCAGCGCAGGTCATGATCTCACGGTTCGTGGGTTTGAGCCCCGCGTTGGGCTCTCTGCTGTCAGCTCAGAGCCTGGAACCTGCTTCAGATTCTTGTCTCCCTCTCTCTCTGCTCCTTCCTGACTCATGCTCTGTCTCGCTCTGTCTCTCAAAAATAAATAAACATAAAAAAAAAGTTGTCTATGCAAGAGATCATGTCATTTGTAAATAGATACATTTACTACTTCCTTAGGATTCAGATATATACTTTATTTCATTTTCCTGCCAAGTGGTCCTGACTAGAGCTTCTAGTACAATGTTAAATAACAGTGGCAAGAGTAGATATACTTGTCTTGTTCCTAATCTTAGGGTGTCTTTTGGGCTGCTCTAACAAAACTTCCATAAACTGAGTGGCTTATAAACAACACAAATTTATTTCTCACAACTAGAGGCTCTGGAAGTTCAAGATCAAGTCATTAGCAGATTCAATGTTTGATGAGAGCCTGCTTTCTTATTCATAGATTGCTGTCATTTCATTGATTCCTCAAATGGCAGGAGTAAAGGATCTCTTTGATGTCTCTTATATAAAGGAACAAAACAAATCTCATTCATGAGGGCTCTTCCTTCATGACTTAATTTTTTCCCAAAGTCCCCACCCCCAAATAACATCACATTGAATATTAGGTTTCAACATATAAACTTGTGGGGGTACATAAATATTCATTCTATAGCATTCCATCCTTGGCTCCTCCAAAATTCTTGTCTCTCACTCCATTAGGGCTGCTATAACAAAATACCAGAGACTGAGTAGCTTATAAGCAACAGAAACATATTTCTTGTTACAGTCCTGGAGGCTGGGAGTCTGAGATCAGTGTGACAACATAGTCAGGTAAGGTCTCTCTTCTGGGTCACGGACTTAATCACTATTGTCGTATGGTAGAAAGGGCTAGAGAGCTCCGTGGGACCTTTTTGTAAGGTTCCATTTATGAGGGCTCACTGTTTACTTACTAATATCATCATCACCTTGGAGGTAATAATTTAAACATATGAATTTCAGGGTGGGGTGGTACAAACATTTAGACCACAGCGATATCCTTCTCATATGCAAAATTTATATATTCCATTTGAATAGATCCAAAAGTCTTAACGTATTCCAGCATCAATTCTAAAGTTCTAAAGTTCAGAGTCTCATCTAAAAATCATCTAAATCAAATAAGGATGAGACTCAACTTATGTTTTATTCTGAAGCAAAATCCTTTGCCAGCTGTGAACCTGTGAAACCAAACAAATGTGCCTCCAAAGTATAACGGTGGGATGGGAGTAGGACGGAGATTCTCACTCCCAAAGGGAGAACCAGGAAAGAAGAAAGGAATTGTAGGTGGGTCTAAAACCTAATAGGGTAAACAACAGTAAACCCTATAGCTTCAGAACAATCTTCAGTGACTTGATCCTACACGCTGGGGACCCACAGGGACTGAATGACACCTCCGAAGCTCTCAAGGGTTGGAGTTACGTGCCCGCGGCTCTCCTGGGCTGGAATCATGCTCCGGTGACTCTGCTGCTCTTGAGACCACACAGCTCCACTGGGCATTTCCCTAACCGGAATTTTTTGTGTCCACTGTGTATAATACTTTTTATATATCGATGGGTTCTATTTGCTAGTATTTTGTTGAGGAGTTGTTTTCAATTCATATTTATAAGAGATATTGGTCTGTAGTTTTTTTCTCTTGTCATGATTTTTTTGGAAAGTGTATCCTCTTCTATTGTTTGTAAGAGTTTGTGATGGATTTGCATCAGTTCATCTTTAAATGTTTGGCGGAATTGAACAATGAGACTTTCTGTGCTGGAGTTTTTTTTATGGGGGGAGGGTAGGTTTTTTGTTTTTTGTTTTTGATACTTATTTGTTTTGCTTTATAAGTTTACTCAGATTTTTATATCCCCTTGACTCACTTTTGGAAGTGTTATCTTTCTAGGAATTTGTTTCATCTAATTAATCTATTAGTATACAGTTATATATAGTATTATTTTACAATCCTTTTTATTTTTGTAAATTCTTTAAGTTATTTCTAGTTATTGTAGCCATTCTCAAAAAAGAAGTAATGAAGTGTCCAATAAATGTTGTTGAATTGTCTATTTGTGTCTTTTCTGGAATTTTTGTTTCACACATTTTGTGGTCCAGTGACCAGGTATTTGTGTACTTATAATTGTTATATCTTCGTGATGGGTTGACCTTTTTGTTACAAAATATTCCTCTTTATCTTTGTAACATTTTTTGTTTTGTCTTAAAATTGATTCTGTCTGGTAGTACTATAAGCAGTCAAGCTTTCCTGTGCTTACTGTTTCATGATATATATTTTACATCATTTTTCTTTTAATTTATTTTTATCTTTAGACAGAGTATGTCTCCTGTGGAGAGCAAGTACATGGATCTTGTTTTTTCACCCAGTCTGACAATCTCTACCTTTTGACTGGATTGTTTAATCCACTTACACTTAGTGTTATTATTGGTATAGTTGGGCTTACTTTATTATCTCTATGCTTATGTCTTTTTTATCCCTCTATTCCTCCTTTACTATTTGCTTTCAAGTTGAGTATTTTCTAATATAAATTTTAATTTCATTAGTCATATATTCTGTTTTTGCCTTAATTGTTGCTTAAGGGCTTACTGTATATATCTTCAGCTGTCAAAATCTATTAGAAATGTATAATAGTTCTAGTAAGATATAGAAATGTTATTTTTGTAATGTTCTAATATATTTCTCCTTTTTTCTGGGCTATGATCATTATACACATTACATCTATACACGCTACGAAACCAATGTTCGTTGTTGTGACTATCGCTTGATATAATTGTATGTCTTTCAAAGAAGCTGAGAAATGAAAGAAGAGCATGTATACATTTATAGTTTTTGTTATATTCATCTTCATATTTACTATTTCTAATCTCTTTATTTGATGCTATGGGTTTCAGTCATCATATGCTGTCTTTTCCTCAGCCCCGTAGAATTTTGTTCCCACCTACCTCATTTGCAATATTAATGGAAAATATACTACATTTCTATATGTTATAGGCTTATGTATGTTATATATACAACATAATGAAATG
Source organism: Panthera uncia (assembly GCF_023721935.1). Classification (NCBI taxonomy): domain Eukaryota; kingdom Metazoa; phylum Chordata; class Mammalia; order Carnivora; family Felidae; genus Panthera; species Panthera uncia. The sequence goes on along the minus strand of NC_064811.1, from coordinate 27,350,829 downwards.
TACATTGCTTTTGAGAAATTCTGGTGCCTTCTCATTCCCAGGAAGATGATATAGTTCTCAACTAAGACATAGAAGTCTTCAGTTGTTTACTGCTCTCACCTTGAATGGAATATTTGTTGAGAGAAGTTGAGTGGGAGGTAAGAGCGGGTCATGGTTCAGATGAAAAAGACTGTCACTCTTACTGAATTTGAGTGGATTTTCTTGAATGAATGTTTCTTCATTTTGTATATGCTATTATGACCATTTCAGGAGACTTAGATGATTTAGTGTTTTATAATTTTCCAATTTTTCATTGAAGAGCAGATCCATTGGAGAGCAGATCCACACATTATCAATCCAAAAGTGAACTTATGTGTTTACTTCTTATTCAGAGAAATTCAGGCTTTTGTTTCTTTGTTTGCTTTCTCCTTCCAAATCATGCCTTCAGAGACTCATCCTCTATAGAAAATTGGCTACTCAAGGGATTTCCTTACCTAAGAGAACTCTCTGTAGATATTCAAATATCTTTTTCTCTGTTCTATATTGTTAAGTTTGAAACATTGCTTCCATTGTTAAAAAATAATATAAAATCAACATGAAACCTTACATTCATTTTGTGAAAATTATCTTGAAGTTCAAAAATAACCATAGTATATTAATGTGTACATAATGTTTTAAAAACAAGTGAATTAAATAATCAACCTCCATAGACGGATAAAAATACGTAACTTTTTGTTTTCTCCCAACTGTTACTATTTGACATATATATATAAGGAAATTACTGTTAAATTTTCTAACTTTATTTGACCAGTTATTCATAATTATTTATTGTTAATTATATTACTCAAATGTATCCTGAATAAACTTTGCTCTAATATATAGGGTGTGCATTCACAAACTGTAATTCTTAACAGAGTGCAAAATTATTTCGGAATATATACTTTTCTTTTTAAGTAAGATTCTGAGGTACACATTAGTCTCTTCTAAAACATTAGCATAAGGAAAACACTTTTTCTTACTCATTACTAAATATGAAATGACCCTGAACACAGCAAAAATTAAATGGATATAAAGCCAACTTTAAAAACAAAACAACTTTATAAAAAATACAAACATTCTTAGTTATATGTAAAACCTCACATTGGCAACTTGCCAATTTTTTTCCCAGATTTATATTCAGACTCAAAACTCTAATTTCAACTGTTAAGCAAAGGATATAGCTCTATAACTAAGAGTATCAGATAATTAAATTGCAACTGTAACGATAGTAATAGGACACATTCCTCTGAGAAAATAACTTGAAACATTTCTGGAAGATGTTATTTTTGCATGTGGGTATAGAGTTTAATTTCAAAACAAGTTCACACATATCTAAGGTAAGTATTTTAATGATCCTGCAAGATTGTATACTTGGATGCTATACTGTCTGCTAATATTTACGCATGTTGAATATACTTTCACTTAACTCACAAAGCCACTATGGTTATGTTTAACCACAGATTCTATGCTAATTCCGATGGCTTTTGGTAATAAGTGTGCTGAAAAGAAAAATATAATATCAGAATAAGTTTGCACAGAGGATAAAAGGAAAGAACTGGCTCAAGGCACCATCGAAAGCAGTATTGTACAGTATTTCAAGTGTTGGTTTATCAAGCTCTCGTGAACTGGAAACCAGCAAATTGAATTGACAAGACAGGGAACAGAGGCAGGAGAGTGAGGAATAAGTGAGTTTTTGTTCTTGTTGTTTGTTTGTTTGTTTTGTTTTTAAGAAGCAATATTGTACTCAAGGAAAGTGTACCAGGGGTATAAGTATATCTTAGGAATGGGGCCAGAAAGAGGTAGGTAGAATATCTGGACCCTGGATATAGCACATGTATTTATGATAATGGATACCCTGGATGTAACTGCTATGGGATAAAGAGGTAAGATTTATGTGAATTGAAGTCTACGATAGTGCCAATAGACCAACGTCCATTAGATAGGAAGCAAGACTAAGACACTTTTAAGACTTGCAGATATTATGAGTAAAAGCTATATGAAAGGTTATACAATCTGTACTTAATTGACTCTTTTTTTCCTCCAAGTAGTGGTCACTTTTCAAAAGTGACCAGCATCTCTTTAAATGTAATATTCCAATGAAATTTCCTGTTATACTTGGAACACAGTTTGAGAGTGTAGGCTCACACTTTTTAGAATTTCTTTTTTTAATAATGAAACGACATGGTTATACACTTAAATCACGTGACCAGTTGAATTGTGAGTGGTAAAATGGTTTTATATTTTTCAAATTCTTAATTTGCCATGAGAGTACAAACTATGAAACCAATATTCTAAGTCTATTGTATAACTATGGAAGGATATTGCCCAAACATTTTGGATGAAGGAGCATAATGAGTATCCGAAGGAGAAAAGGTATGATTATCTCCATTATGTCTACTCTGGAGATTAATGTGGGTCATGAGTCCTTTAGTAATGTTGTAAAACAAAATTCTAAAGTCATTTGCTTGCTTATCACTTTTCCAGTGATCTTGCATTGTCCCTAAGAGAAATTCCTAAATTCTTAAATTTGTATTAAATGTCCTTTATCATAGGGTCCCTGCCTCCCTCTCTGGTCATAAGCCCTTATTGGTCTATATGACCCAGATATACTAGTCCTCTCTAGATTTCTCCAAAATATTCTGCATTCTCTCTCCTCAGGGATTTTACTCATGTTGTTCCTTTTCCTGGAACCACTCTTCCAATATTTATTAACTATCATCTATTCATCTTGTAAATTAGCTTAATTATTAATTTTTCAAAGAAGCTTTCTGTAAACTCAGACTGGGTACATTTTGCTGTTATATATTCCCATAACCATGTGTACTTCCCTTTATTTATAACACTCATTATGCTAAAATTTTTAATTCCCATTAACCTGCTAGACTCTAAATTCTAGGAGGACTGGAAAAGCAGCTTTTTATTCACTGCTGTATCTCAAAGTATATATCCTCCTATCATGCAACCATACTATTTGTTAAACTGAATTGAAGTTTTTATTATGTCTATTACTGCATTGCAAATACCTCCCGCATAATGATACTTTCCTTAATTCCCATAAACAGAAATAATTTCTTTCTAATTTATATAGTTTGACCTTCTCTCAAGGCAACATGCTATTTCTTTAATAAAGCAGAGTGAAATGTTTTTAATAGGGGAAAAGAAAACTTCAGTTTTTTTTTTTTAATGAATGCTTTCGTCAACTATATTGTTTCACTTAATCCTCCATAAAAGACTACAATATGAGAATATCACCTATGATTTATATATTGCTTGCCAAAGAGCAGAGCCATTAAATAGCACTCAGGTTTTCATAGTGCTACGTTTTCTCTCCATTTCCCTTCAACAAGTCTGCCAAATTGTGGAGGATAAAACACTTCACCTGCTGTTATTTCTGTTATCTAATGCTGCATAATATACTTCACATTTAGTGGAATAACACAACTGCCATTTTGTTATCTTCACAAATTCTGCAGCTCAGAGGTTTGAAAGTGGCAGTGATTTCACCATAGTTTGCAACATCTGGGGTCTCTGCCCCAGAGAAGTCTTGGATGGCTACAGATGAATTGAATGCTGGGTAATGGAGTTATATAGATGCTTCTTCACTTACGTATTTGGCACATAGTTGGGATGACTCAAAGTCTGGGCTCAAAATTGTTGATAAAGAGTGTCTGACTATGGTTTCTCCATGTAACTTCTTCACAACATGGAAGCATAAAGGTGGTTGAGCTTCCTACATGGCAGCTGAAGGATTCAAGAATGAGTGCTCTTGTAAGTAGGCATATGGCCTTTTAAGACCCAGCGTCAAATACTTGACTAAATTACTTCAGTCATACACTATTGGTTGAAGCAATCAGAAGCTGCTGGTCTGACTTTAGTGGAAAGAAGATGGTGGTTACCCCTTGATATGAGGACTTTCCAAGTATTTCTAGCCATATTTAAAACTGCCACAGGTATCTTCCCCTTTAAAGAGAGACCAAAACTATTGTCAGCAGTAGAATCAGCATTTGAACACAGCTTGTTTATGTTACATATGCATTTTTTCCTCATCTCCCTCTTCATTATAATCTCTTTTGAGAAACGATGAAAGAGTAAGGGTTTTAATTCACTCTCCAAATTTTGTTTCATATATAACAATAAATAGGACATGATGCAAAAGGAACTTAAAAATTAGGTTGTAGAAAACCAAAAAAGTGTGTAAGTTTTCTTGTTCAGGGTATAGATACGACACGAAAATATGAATAAGATTTGGAGCAATTGTTTAAAAAATGAAGTCTTCTAATTTTATGAAAAAAGCCAGGATAATTGTCCACTGATCACTCACTAAATCTCTTCTTTAGGTCTGCTATCAAAGTTGATGTAGCCATCAGAAGGAAAGTAGAAAAAGAACAAAATTAGAGAAATGGTATAAAGTTAACTACTATAAAAATAGGTGGTTCATTACTTGAAAAATGAGGGTATGGTTCAAATTTCCAATTTCGTTTGTCCACTGGTGGCAAGAATAAGATATAAGTGATTTTAAATGTGGCATGTTTAGAATGATCTTGTAGGGATATTGCATGCAGGAATGTCATGTGCTACTTGCTTCTTGGTTCAGAAAAAATATTTAACTGGAGCTGGGTAATTACAGCATTTCTAATCCTTTCACACACTGTGAAAACAGTTTCTGTTGAAACTCAGAGTTTTAATATTGAGTTAGATTTTATTTATATTTTGAAAATTTAAGGACTCTTGAATCTCAAGTAAATTGTAATTTAATGCAATTTCAGTTACACTCAGCAGTGTAGTTACATCTTGATTGAAGTCATTATAAAGGAAATGTAATCACATCCTGATGATCCTCACATTTCTTTGAGTTAAGGATTCATTGATTTTATTGTGATTACCTTTCAGGAAAAGGAGTATCACCTACATGCCACCTATATTATTGTCTAAGCAACAGCTAGAGTTTGATTTGTATGTTTATTATCTTTGAGAGTATATAAATGTCATATGGAATAATAATGTATTTTTTTAAATGGGTGTTTAAAATACATGCAAATTATGTGTTTTAAATGTATTAAATAACTACATACTTAAAATAACAGTTTTTTTGTTTGTTTTATAATAGTGTCTTCCTTGAAGATGATCCTACGGTACTACAGAAAAGATACTACCCTATTAGCTATTGGAAAGTACAGGCTACAATTATTGTTTTTCTCAAATTTTGTGAATAGCAATGATCCCTATCAGACTTGGTGGGAGTCTCAATACTTCCACCTTCAACTGGAATTGGTTTAAAAAAATTATCTGAAAATGTTCATTGTGTATTTACCAAGACTTTTATATTATAATTGCTTTTGACCCTATCTGATGTTTTCAGTTAAGTAAATACTTTTAAAAGCCAGTGTCAGTTGGGGAGCCTGGGTAGCTCAGCTGATTAAGCATCCTACTCTTGATTTTGGCTAGGTCATGATCTCAGGGTTCATGAGACAGAGCCCCATATTGGGCTCTGTGATGACAGCACAGAGCATGTTTGGGATTCTGTCGCTCCCCCTCTCTCTGCCCCCCCACCCGAGCGCTCCCTCTCTCTCTCTCTCTCTCTCAAATTAAGTTACCTTTTTTTTTTTTAAAGTCAGTTTAGGATAAAACACACTTTCCCAGAACTATCATTGTATTTAATTTCCTATTCTACTGCTTCTCTGTCTTCTCTCTTTTAGGTCATACCTCCTGGGTTTCTACTACAGCTCTTTGTATTTCGGCTACCTTTGGAAATGTGTTTTGTCTTACTGATCTCTGTTCCCACCAAGCTCTTTTTATCCCTGAATAGCCTTTCTTGATTATATGACTGCCCAGATAACTCTAAGTAACATACTAGTATACACTTGTTTCCACTACTTTGCAATGACAAACTTCAAATAACACAACTTCGTCCCCTGTCTCTGCCTCCCAAGAAAAATGGACTTCAGACTTTTAAAAACTAAGGGAAGCCACACTTCACTGTTAGGGTAGAAAAACTATAGTAGACGATGATTGTGGGTGAGATAACATGGTCAGAATGGACAATTTTCACAATACAACGTGTCACGTAAGCACCCAATAGTTACTCTATTAGTCGTTTCTCTACTTGAAGAAGAAAAGTGATAGAAAAAAATTGAATGGCTTCATTCTCATGATTTCTTGTATGCCATCATAAATATAAAGTCCTTCATTTCCGTTAAATAGGAAACCAATGATGATACTGCTTACTGAAAACCATCTGTCCATGTTCATCTATATCAACAAACTCTGGCCAATTTGCATTAGTACAAGCTGTTATTTCTGTCTTTGCCAATGTTTAACAATGTCAAGTGCTTTTACTACTTCTCCAGGCAGCATATTATATGAAATTTTCAATGACATATCTGATTTTCTACAAAGATGACATTTTTATTTTTCACGGGGTTTAAAATACATAACAAATTTTGTGATCAGTAAAATATGTGCACTAGAATTATTTCTGTTTTGTATATAAATAATTTTATAATGGCTATCTAATAATCTAAAATATTTCTATTTCAATTTACTTTATACTAATACTTTTCAAAAAGGAGGTATTCCCTGTCTGAAGAAAGCTTGGCTATACATTATACATTCAGAGTCTTCATTAAAGAATTCACAAAGCGATACATTTTAGATGTTAAAATGGACATTAAAAAAAAAAAATGTTGATTTAAAATGAGAAACTTTTAAGTCTTCAGTCTTAGATATTTCAGGATTGCTACCACCAAACTGGAAGATACATGAGTGAAAAGTGTCTACAAGGATACCATACTAGAAAGAAATACAATTTAAAGAAGAAACTACTGTGTTGAGTGAAAAATAAGATTTGTTTTTCCTCCAAAAAGTAATCTTTCAAGTGACTAAAAATATGGAAACATATAACTTTTTATTATTATCATTATTATTATTATTATTATTTTAGGTTTATTTATACTGAGAGAGAGTGTGTGTGAGTGGGGTAGGGGCAGAGAGACAGAGAGATTCCAAAGCAGGCTCTGCATTGTCCAGAGCCCAGTGTGAGGCTCCAACTCAGGAACTGTGAGATCATTATGTTAGGAGAAGATAGGATTATGTAGGCAGAGAGGGAAAGATTAGGGCCTGAGGTCCCCGGTGGGGAAAAACACCTATGTTGGAACAATGCTGGGAGTGTCTGACCACAGCAAGCCCCCTCAGGCATAAGGTTCCTCTTAAGAATCTAATGGGCCCCACCTACTCCTCCTCAAGTTTCCCTCTGGAATTTTTGACAAAAGTTGGCCACAGACCCCCCTTCCCCAACACCACCATACCCTGGAAAGGAGCCAATCAGGAATGGGCAACCCAGCACTTAGAACTATCAAGCCAATAAGGATGGAACCTGAGAAGGAACAAAGTTGGAAAGTCAGGGGGAAGACTGACCAGAACCTTATAAAACAAGAGCCCTTGTCTCTAGTCCCTGGGATTCACTTTTGAAAGTCCCCTCTCTGTAAAGAGAGCTTTCCTACCATTCTTCCTTTGGAATCTTATATTCTAGTAAGCTTTTGCCTGCTGCTCACTTTGTGTTCATCTCTTAATTCTTCCAAGCAGTGAGACAATGAATCGCGGGTATTGTGGTAAAAAAAACCTGAGCTGAAATCATGACCTGAGGTGAAATCAAGAGTTCCATGCTTAACCACCCAGGCGCCCCTACTTTTTTTTTTTTTTTTTTTCTTTAATTAAAAATCTGTTGTTGGGGGGAGCTTGCATGGCTCAGTCAGTTGAGCACCTGACTCTTGATTTTGGCTCAGTTCACAATCTTACAGTTTGTGGTTTGAGGCCTGAGTCAGGCTCTGCGCTGACAGTGCAGTCGGCTTGGGAGTCTCTCCTTCCCTCTCTGCCCGTCTCCCACTCTCTGTCTCACACAAAATAAATAAATACTTTTTTTTAAGTTTATTGAAACTTACATTTTTCTAGTGGATGAGAGTTCAGTTCTACAAGGATGGAACTAACAAAGCAAGACAACAAAACATCAGATCGTTTTCCTTACGTTTGTTTAAACAGAATTTACCTCTGTGACTCATATAATTAGCATTATAATTATGTACAGATATATATTCATACCTCAAGCCATCTAAAACTTTCCCTAAATGGAAATCATTTTAGATTAAACATAATTGTAATGATCAAGTTAGCTTTTCATATTTAACGCAAGTTAGATTATATTTTACCAAGCACACTTTTGAAAGCCTGTTTTCTATTTTTTTCTATGGATTATGCGGAAGTAAATTCTAAATGATAAAAAGAGATCCCATTTTCCCTCTCCCCTTTGCTTTATAACAATTTTCTTCTGTGATTAATTCTCTGTTGTATGGGTTAGAAACATAGATAATTAAAAGAAGAATTACTGAGATCTCTTTCCCTAACCTCCAGGTTGCCAATATGTTCACTTCTCCACCGTCTTCTGATTCCTACACATTGTTTATAATCTTACTGAGCTATGTGTTAACATGAAGTCTAATACACCAGCTACCTACCATGTTCTGGTTCACTATGTTGTGAACACGTTGCTCGTTCTCTATATTTAAAATTTTTGATTTTCAAAAATATCAAAAGTAGAAATACATAATATACAATTTGAGACGTAGCATTTTTTTTAACAAATACATGCAGCATAGGGAAAGTAATATTTTATTTAATTGCACCCACCATGTATTTATTGTGGGTGGAATTAAATTTATTTTATTTATTTATTTATTTATTTATCACTGCCCACCATGCTTCCAGACCTCCTTCCTCACCAGTCTGTCCCAGAATCAAGACTTACCCAGGTGGTTGATTGTGAATGTCATTCCAACTCTGGGGCGCTCTGTTTGAGGCAATCAGCTTACCTCAGCGTGTATTTCTATTGGTCACTGGCACACTCTTTTTTAAAATGAGATATGAAATCCTACAGACATCTATCTAAATTCTGTACAACCTCTCCTTTTCCTAGGAATGCAAATCCGTAATGCAGTATTTTACGAGAAGCAGAACAGGTTGCAGTGCAAGTAGACAAATTAAAAAACAAAACAAAGACCTTTCTTACTTCTTAGTTACACCTTTTGTTACACAAAAAAAACACCACAAATCCACTTATTTCTTTGCATGTTATTTTCCTACTCTAAAAAAATGTATGTTCAAATTGCTTATTACCACTGTTACCCTGTCCTGTTTTTCTTAATGATGTCCTTCTTTAGTGTTAGTACTGAAAAGTATTCTTAATCCCTAATACTTTTCCAGGAAAACTCTGCTGGTGAATTCAATGGCAGCTAGAAAAAGATGAATAATTAATAATAATTACTGTTGGTACGAAAGATGAAGCACACATTTGGTGTGGGGAGTTGCATGTTGATGGTATATCATTACATAAATATTTGAGGGGAATTTTTGGTTTGGTTTTTTTATGAAGTAATTGGCATCCAGCTGGAAGCTATTGAATTCATTTGAAGTATACTATTTTAAACAAAATATATTTATATTGTTTTGAGGTAAGCAGACATTTGTGATGCTACTGGCTCTGCCCAGAAACATTCTGTTTTATTATTCTCATCCTGATAATGCAGATAGGAAAATCTATCAATCTATTCTATCCCCTCCCTCCCTCACCTCAAAAACAATTTTATGATGCTGGACTTTAACATTTCTGGAATATTAGTTCTATAAAATTATTTTTCACTTATTTCTGGAGAAAACATACCCCAAAATATCCATATAGATTTTTTTTTTTCAAGATACCAAGAGGCTCTTTTTGTTTGTTTTGTTTTTTGTTTTTTGGTATGTGTGTGTGTGTGTGTGTGTGTGCATGTTTTAGATATAAGTAAACCATGTATTTGTATTTTCAGTTAACTTCTAAAACTCTTTTATGAAATAAAAAGAAATCTTTGTGATAAAGCCATTATTCATCTTAATTGTTAGAGTGTTCTGTTTGACTTCAGCATTAGTAAGTTGATTGTTTCATTTTCAGTGCCTTTTATATACAAGTTTTAACTGAGTTCCCAGTGCATCTCTTCTCTTTGTGAGGATGAAATCAATGACACAGGACATAGGAATCCACCATTGCTATTTTCCTTGCCAAAGCTCCTCAGCATTAAAAAAAAATATGGTGGATTTTTTTTTTTTTTTAACTCTAATTTGAAAGCCACAACAGGTGGCACCAAAAATTTAAGCATACACAGAGTTACAAATACACTTCAGTTAACAGGGGCGCTTGGGTGGCTTGGTCCACTGGGAGTCCAACTTCGGCTCAGGTCACGATCTCACAGCTCGTGAGTTCGAGCCCCACGTTGGGCTCTGTGCTGACAACTCAGAGTCTGGGGCCTGCTTCAGATTCTGTGTCTCCCTCTTTCTCTCTACCCTTCCCCCCTCATGCTCTCTCTGTCTCTTTCAAAAATAAACATTTAACAAATTAAAAAAAAAACAATGTTAATGTAGCTTATGTCTCATAACAATCTCTACACAGCCTGCAGCTTCAGAGCCCTTTTGATATATTATTTTGGTATTAAAGCTTTATTGTGAGAAAAGGGCCTTGATACCTCTATTTATGCATTCTATTTTTTTTTAAGTTTTTTTCACATTTCTTTATTCTTGAGAGACAGAAAGAGAGAGAGAGAGAGAGAGAGAGAGAGAATGTGAGTGGGTTAGGGCCAAAGAGAGAGGGAGACCCAGAACCTGAAGCAGGCTCCAGGCTCTGAGCTGTCAGCACAGAGCCTGATGCTAAGCTTTACTCACGAGATGCAAGATCATAACCTGAGCCGAAGTCAAACGCTTAACCGACTGAGCCACCCAGGTGCCCCTCTATTTATGCATTCTTATTGCAAAAACAAATTGCAGATATGGATAGAGGAGAGGAACAAATATTTTTGAGCATCTATTGCAAGCCAGGGATTGTCCTAGGCACTTAGGAGAGACCATCCTTTCTGTATTGTTAGTAAATTTATCCATAAAGCAGTTAATGTTTTTAAATTGTGAAAGACACCTGCCATTTTCCCTTTCACATCCATGTCCTACATTTCACCAACCTGCTTTATTTACCCTGGATGTTGACCTTTATGGATTATATGGCTTCTGGGTCCTCTGACTTCTGATTGGTCTTCAACCAGTGGGGAGCTCTAGCAAGAGATCCAAAGGATAAAGCATGAGGTCAGGATATTAATTCCCCTTCTTTCTTACCTGAAAGTAGCTGTGTTCTTCAGTCACTGGTAGGAACAAAGCACAGACTCTCTAGGATGTTTTAATTCTGATTTTGAGACCTAGTGGTGGTAAGGAAGTGGCTATTGGGAAGCGAGTGGTTATTTCACTATCTTTTGTGGTATCTCTCCCCCTCTTCCTATACCCACACCTTTGTAAATAAACCCTCCTTGACTATTCTAGGTGTAATGTTGGTTTCTGTTGAGGCTCAGATTATGTAGAAACTATTAAGTCCGAAAAGCTTAACTCATACATTATTTTCCACACTTGTGGAATAGAAAAATTCCTCCCAAATTTCTGTAAATGTTCAGGGACTTGCTTTTTGATAAATTAATTATTTTTTTACATTTCCATTACCTTTTCCTGGATGTTGTATTTCACTGCATTAACTGAGTATAGTCTCTTACTTTACATACAATAATTTACACACCTATACAGACACACATGCATGCACACACTAAGATATTTGTGTTTGTAAAACTTACTAAGGATCAGAGAGATGAAGGCATAATAAAGATGTCAGAGTTACAAAAAGAATTACAATTTGAATATTAAAGATTCTTCTTCTTTTAAGCTTCTTTATCTACCCCATTACTAGAAATTTTAACTCTTGTCGTTGATATTCCAAACTCATACCATCTTTCTCTTGCCATTTTTCTTTTTCCTTTATATTCTCTGTGCTCTTATCTAATATCAAATCAGATGTCTTCCTGTTCCTATTCCAGAACTTCAAGATATCTTTTCTGTCTTACACAGAGAAATTCAATGTTTCCATTTTGCATATCTGTATTTGCCATTTTTTAAGCAAATTGAATATATCTTCTATGCAACAGAATCTGCTTTCCTAAAAAAAAAAAAAAATGCCCGTATATCATCTGTATGTAGTATTCTATGATATATATGATATTCATATTCATGATACATAGATATATTTATGTGTGTCTATATATATGTACGTGTGTGTGGTTATCTTCCCTCAACTGATTACTTAATCCTATTTTAAAGTAGGGAGTCACTCTGAGACAATAAATAAAATAATCTATTTTGAAAATGTGCCTATGTTACCCTGTTTTAGCTGAGTTCTACTTTAGTTGAATTCTAATTCTAGTCTGAATTTCCAACAGGAGATATTAAAACACCAAAGGAAGCACCAAATAATCTTTCAAGAAATACAGATTGAATTCACAGAAAGGACGGAGGCTTTATCTGGCTACAGGATCCTCAAAGAACAAGGAAAGGATATTGAGCCATGAGCTTTCAGTCTCCCACCAGCTCCTCTGGATTGGTTTTGTTCTCAGGTAGGCTTTCTCCAAATTGTGGAGTGCACGGTGTGTCTTAGTCTGTTTGGAGAGCCATAAAAAATGCCACAGGTGCACCTGGGTGGCTCAGTCAGTTAAGCACTGACTTTGGCTCAGGTCATGATCTTGTGGTCTGTGAATTCAAGCCCTGTGTCAGGCTCTGTGCTGACAGCTCGGAGCCTGGAGCCTGCTACGAATTCTGGGTCTTCCTCTCTCTGCCCCTCCCCTGCTCATGCTCTGTCTCTCTCTCTTAAAAATAAATAAAAACTAAAATACTAAATCAATAAATAAATATCCTATGGAACTCCAGCCATCTGTTACAGTCTTCTTTAATTTTTTAAAATGAATTCCCTATATTTTATATGCAATACAGGTTCAGAATAGTAAAAAGCAGTTCAATGAAGATAATAAAATTAATGAAGTCAGTTAGTTTCAAAACAAGATAATCACTCAAGAATCTCACTATGGAGGGCAACTACTATTAAACATGAGCCCCATATACTACTAATGGGACCCATCAGCTTTTGTACGCCAAAGTTTCTTTCCCATGACTTCAAACTATGATACGGTTATATGTAGCCCTGGGCTCAATCTCCAAATCTTTTCTTCATTCTGTTACTCCCTCAAATTCTTAATAAAATGCTCAATATTGTCTGAAGGTAGAGCTTGGAGACTAGCTGGACTATTGTCCCAGTCTACCAGTTACAATTACATAATCTTAGATTAAATGTCTTTAGATATATAGATATAGTAGTATATGGGGCTCATGTTTAATAGCAGTTGCCCTCCATAGTGAGATTCTTGAGTGATTATCTTGGTATGAAACTAACTGACTTCATTAATTTTATTATCTTCATTGAACTGCTATTTACTATTCCAAACTTGTATTGCATATAAATGCATCTAAATGTCTTTAGATATATATTACCAGAGATGAAATATAACTAATAATATTTTTCAGAACATGAGATACTATGGAAAGAACATCAGATGATGATGAAAGACATCTAAAGGTGGAAAAGTATGCAAAAAAATCAAAAGTCAACAAAAGAGAACATAGGGGGAGCGAAGTTTATTGTATTATTATTATTATTTTTTAAGTTTCTTTATTTGAGAGAGAGAGAGAGAAAAAGCATGAGTGGGGGAGAGGCAGAGAGAAAGGAAAAGAGAGAATCCCAAGCAGGCACCACACTGTCAGCACAGACACCATGTGGGGCTCAAACACACAAACTGCCAGATCATAACCTGAGCTGACATCAGAAGCTTGACCGACTGAGCCACCCAGAAGCCCCAGAAAGCTCTTCTTGTTCTCATGTTGTATAGTTCTTTCAGATCTAATTTTTAACACCTGGTAATTAATATTTTAACTAATGGCATCAGTAGGATGAGTTTATTTTTAAAACTAAAACGTGGAAAAGGTTGTAGTGTTTTACTTTTTAACATGGAAAATCAGTCTAGACATAGAAAAAGCCTTATCACTGGCAGATATTATAATGGATCATCTAACGACTAATTTTCTGCTCTGATTTATAGCAGTCTTCTGTTTGGATCTGTAGGATAGGAGATCCGTTTTACACTGAATATGTCACCCAAAAGTACAATAGTTTGTGTTAAACATAGTTAGGAAATGCGTAGTGACTCACAATGTGTCTGAAACAAAGCTTTTATGAAGCTTAGCCCCTGGCTAATAAAAACATTTCTTCACTTCTGGTAATGTCAAACTAGATAGGCAATCCTTGCACACATACTGAGTCTGACTATAAAAATGAATTATCCCAAGTGAAAATCCTCTAAATGCTTACTTACCTATATAAGGTAAAAATTCTCAAGCAAGCAAAATTGCAAAGAAAGCCTTGGGGGTTGACTGAGTATCAACATCACAATGAAATCTACAGTTTACCACTTCCAAGTCAGATGATGTAGCAGGACTTATATAAGCCTGTTATGTTTAAAATGATACCTTGAACTTGCTTGCATACTTTAAACATTGAAATAATCAGTACTGTTATACCTATAATTTCTTGACATAATTAAAGTCCCCCAATAGCACAATGTTTGAATGGGACTTTTCCCTTTTCCAACGTACTTAGGATTTTTTCCACTTGTATTTGATAACAGGAGTTGCTTATAATTATCTACTTGATACTGTAAAGAATTTACTTTGATTTAACTTTTTTAAGACTTAAAATGTTCCACCCTGTCACCTCTAATTATGGTAACGTGCAGGCAATGAAGCGTAACAGGACATCCAGCTAAATTAGGTATGACATACCAGACCCCAAATACATCAAATTTGATATAATACCTTGTTTCACTCTTCCTAATTTTATATTCTTTTCTTTCTAGATTCAGTAATACAGAAGAGATACTGTGTTTTAAAATTTAGCGGCACAAGCTCTAAGGCCTTAAAATAGTTAATAAATAAACGAGATAATATGTGCTTAAATGTGCAAATGCATTGAAATATATTTATTAATAAGGCCATTTAGCAGGGCTTGATTTATACACTGCCTTCCAGGTATGGAATGTCGCACTTTGCAACAGACTAACCTCTGACCTTGATTAACAATGCTCTGGAAAGCCAGTCACTAGATTCTACTGGAACAGGGAGATTAAAAGAATTCAAGTATGAGATTGTGTTCCTATGTACATCCCCCCATCCCCCAGTCTCTAGTAAGGAATTTTTTTGTTGTTTTTGTCCAAATTCCTTATATACATCTGATCTATTACTATGTATTTATCACTGTTTGTACACTGCAGTGACCAATTGCTTACCCAACATTCCTCCATGGAGATGTTTCTGAAGGGAAGCAAAATGTGCCACCCCAAAATATGCCACTTTGCATATTGATTATTTTGAACTAAAGGTATTTAAGAAACGGACGGTAGAAGGACCCTCTGACAATACTTTGTCCCCCCGAAAGCAGGTATGAGAAGGCTGCATAAACAAACCTTGTGACTTCCTCACTAATTTACTACCCCAAGTCCAAACATCTTTGTCTTGTCTTCATAAATTTGGGGCGCCTGGGTGGCTCAGTCAGTTGGGTGTCCAACTCTTGATTTTGGCTCAAGTCATGATCCCAGGGTCTTGGGATCTGGCTCCACAGTGGGCTCCATGCCGGGCATGGAGCCTGCTTAAGATTCTATCTCTCTCCCTCTTCTCCCCACCCCTCCCCCCACCCCACACACCTCACTGGCACATTCTCTTTCTCTCATTTAAAAACTCTTCACAAATGTATTGTTTTTCTGTCTGAAAGGTAAACAAGCTGCCTACATCGGTCACTTCTTTGAGCCTCATGTTTTGGGGCTCCCATACATACAAAATTATTTTTTTCCCTATTAATCTGTCTGTGTCCATTTAATTATTAGACCAGTCAGAGAATCTAGAAAGGAAGAAATAAAACATTTTTCTTCCCTACACTTCTGTAAACTTCCTGACTGTCTTCATGATGTGTCCTGACATTCTGGTGCCAGTGTCTGTCTTGGCCCTTTTGATTTTGAGATTCAGGTCTGTCGTTCCCAACCCTGAGAGGCAACCATGATAGTTATTTTCTTTCAGATAAAGTAGTTAAGATCTATTCAACATAGACATTTGGGGGAAAGGCAGACATTGTATTTTTATTAGGCACAATTTAAGAATTTATTGATCCTGTTAAAAAAAAAGTTAAAAACTTTGAGAAAAATGCTAAAACATTATAGAGGAAACTTTCATTGTCCCGGGATATTACTTCATACACACAGCCACAAGAAATAATTATCTATGTAAATTTTGCAGTGTGAAGCTACGTTGAACTTACAGATTTCTCTTGGTAGTAAAGAAAACCCCAAAGATTAGTTTATTATTCTGTAGGACATTAACTGGTTTTGTATTTTACCTACCAATCTTACTTTAACATTTTCCCCCGGAAACGTCTTCATATGCAGTTCCACAAAAATGTCTTTTGAACCAGTTTTACCTTTTTTTGGTTCCCTCATTAATTAATGAGTTGAAAGCAATCTTTAAATGTGCTTACGGCATTTTTAACTTTCTGGAAAAAATACTTTGGCAATTCTGCTAATTATGATAACTAAGATCAATTAAAGCTTTTGTTCTGTTTCTTACTTTACATATAAATGTGAGATCGGATCTAATACTCTGAAGAAAATGAAAATACAAATATAATACTGAGTGCACAAAATAATACATGCAACGTGTGGACTAAGACTAGCACTTTGGTATCTGTTATTTAATTTTTAATTTTGAGGAAATTGAGGCACAGGGACAAGAAATTAAAAGATCAAGTACAGCACCATATGAATAATAATTGACCAGAGCCTAAGGACAAATGCAAGCAATAAAGAAGACACCTGACCTAAGTGATAGGTAATGAAAACAAAATATCTGGAATGACCTGAAGGTGGGACAGGTTTCCAAAAAAGCAACAAAACTGAATTCATGTATAGAGTAGATTAATACCCAGTATTTGGATATAAAGCAAAAGTGTAGGAAAAGGTTTCTTAACTTTGTCTTGTATTCATGGTCTACCATCTGTATGAAGCTAAGAAAACAGAAGGAAAATAAAATACAGGCTATTAGAGGATGAAAACATTTAATAACCCATGCAGTCCCGTAGCTATTTTTTATGGAGATAAACACGTAGTACT
Source organism: Panthera uncia (assembly GCF_023721935.1). Taxonomy (NCBI): domain Eukaryota; kingdom Metazoa; phylum Chordata; class Mammalia; order Carnivora; family Felidae; genus Panthera; species Panthera uncia. The sequence continues at coordinate 27,333,670 of NC_064811.1, read as the reverse complement.
TTCTCTTTAAAAATTTTCTGTTAGACTCAAGTTTTAGACTAATGTCCTGCTGAAATAATGGGAAATTTCTAAGTCTTAGAAATTATGAAGTATGAAATAATAGATAAAGGAAAATGCTTATACACGAAACATTTAAAAATTTTAATTACACTTTGTAACATATCTAGTTAAATCATTTCAAAATATGTTTATGAAGGGACCGCTTGAGCAGATCAACTGATTAGGACTCCTCATAAAAATGCCTAAAATCTGGTGACTTCGTTCAAGTTGCTGCATAAAAGATAAAGTAAAAGATAAGAGATAAAAGATGGTAAAAGATAAAGAAACATGTAGAGATAAAATGTTTCATCTGAAAATGTGAGTCTGATTAAATAAAAATGGCTTTATCTTCAAAATGACTGTAAGAGACTGTATCATTCCTACTAAACATTGAATACATATTAAATTAATATTACATATTACAAATGATACTATGTAACATTCCTCCTTAATCATGATTCTTTCAGCTCTTCCTTTCTATTTCTAAAACTAACAACCCTTTCATTTTCTCAGTGTTTTTGTCCAGTGCCTCTTATTTAAAACAATAAGTATTCAATGGACAGCTATTGGGATATGGGACTGATATGGGGGATACAGATGTAGCCACTGCCTTTAAAGATCTCAAGTCTGGGGCGCCTGGATGGCTCAGTCGGTTGAGCCTCCGACTTCGGCTCAGGTCATGATCTTGCAGTTCATGAGTTCAAGCCCCCGTCGGGCTCTATGCTGACAGCTCAGAGCCTGGAGCCTGCTTCAGATTCTCTGTCTCCTTCTGCCCCTTCCCCACTCATGCTCCGTCTCTCTCTGTCTCTCAAAAATGAATGAACATAAAAAAAAAAAAAAAAAAAAAAAAAAAAAAAAAAAAAAAAAATCTCAAGTCTAACAGAAGCCACAGACAAAAAGCTTTATGAGTAAACATTCAGTTCTCAACACTACACCACTCTCAGTAGAAGCCAGTTAGGATTCCAGTACGTGTAACTCCTTCATTTTGGTGGAAATACGGAAATCAGGCGACTAGGACATTTCTTCTGGATCTTTAACTCACAAAAATAATTTTATTAGGAATGCTCACAACAGTAACTTTCATTTTTCTATTGGGGATCATTTTCAGACCTAAAATGGTTCTTAAATGAGGTTTTATATTTATCTCCCAATATATCTCAAGCTTTTTCAAACATAAATACCCCACAAGTACAGTAGTGATTTTATGGATAGCAAGTTTATAGTTTTGATTTTCAACAGAAAATGTTTTATCCTAATTCACCTGTAAGAGAATAGCATATGTAAAGATGAAAAAGGGGTGCCTGGGTGGCTCAGTCCACTAAGTGTCCTACTCTTGATTTCAGCTCAGGTCATGATCTCACAGTTTGCCAGTTCGGCTCAGGTCATGATCTCATGGTTTGCCAGCTCGAGCTCTGAGTCGGGCTCTGCACTGGCAGCACAAAGCCTGCTGGGGATTTTCTCTCTCCCTCTCTCTCTGCCTCTCATCCACTCACGTGTGCACACGCACACACACACTCTCTCTCAAACTAAGTAAACTTTTAAAAAAGAGAAAAAAACAAAACTTTTCACTTTATATTCAAGTAGTTAAAACTAATGAACTCTCATTCTGATGAAATAAAACATATTTTTGCAGCATATAGAACCAAAATGATATAGATGTTAAGTATTACAGAAAAGTCTTAAAGGTTTGTCAAAATATTCTTATTAGCCAGTTTAAAGTTAAAATCTGTCAAAGCCAAAATTCTGCCCATGTAGAGGATCCAATATGATGGGTCTTATCAGGTAGTCATGAGGGTTTATAACAAATAATACAAATTGAGGCAGATCAAGTATAAAGTATAAGGAAGTGATCTAATGCTCTGAAGTGTTGACAAATCCCAAAGAGTTAGAGATCACAAAATTAGAAGGGGACTAGTGAGTAGTCTGAGAGGGAATAGGGCCCTTAAGAGTCAGGGCATAAATAATAGAATTACTTAACAAAGGGAAAATGGAAAATTCGCAGAGATTATCATAGCGTCATAACTGCTCTAACTAGTGCACAAATGACTTCCCAAGGGAGAAGCTATCGACCTTTCCTCAACCTTTCTCTGCAGTAACACAGAATCGATGGCGTTCATGCGTCCAAGCGAGGTAGCAGGGCAGACAAACTAGATTTCTAATGACGTGAAATTCCTGAAAGACTTATCCCATTGCAGGAAAAAGCACAGCAAACCTGAGCCAGGGTGCTGGAGTTGAGATGGAGCGTGTCTTTGCAAAGACCTACCATGACCACTCATGCCTCTGGCGCCTCCATTTCAACGAGTGTTTATTAAGCCACTACTTTGTTCATGAAGACACTAGGTTTGGGGAATAAAATGATAAAAAAAGATACATGTCGTCCCCGGTGTCACACAATTTACTTAAGTAAAATGTACTCAAGGAAGCAAGCATCACAACAAATAAGAATAGAGCTTAAGTGAAAAAAAAAATATATAGGTTAACTGTGGTAGCATCTTTAGGAAAAAATAATTTTCTATGCAGGATTTTAGTTGGCATATTTGTTATACAACTAATTACTCATCACATTAAACACATTTAATTGTACACCTATAATAGGCAGTACATTCATATGCTACAATCCACATATTATACAAAGTTACTTTCAATTGTTCTTGACAATATTATTTTACCTAGCTTTTAAAGTCCTATTGCTCTCATTATAAAAAAGAAAAGAAAAACGCATACATACATATGCATGTGCATATTTGTGCTTGTATGATAACTTGGTTTCTACCAATTGTTTAAAACCAGCTAATGTTACAGTCAATTCCAGTATCCTCTCAAAGTTAGCCAAAATTAATTGCCCCTCTTCAAAAATCATAAGGAGATTTAAAATCTAAAGCATGCTCAGGATGAACCTTCATGAATTTTTGTTTAACAAAATCAATATTGTATGCCAAAAATAGAATGCTTCTTGGAAAATAGTCGAAAGAAGGAAATTCATTACGTAACACAAAAAATCAGCACCTGATTGAGACAAAGCGATTGCTGTATGCATGAGTTAAAAGACTTAATTGTGTTTGGATCCTATATCAGAAATAATTTCCTCTTTTCTTGGTTATCTTCCTGAGTGTGCCCCTTGAATGTCAAAGGCATAATACACGCATGCTGGACAGTGACTAAAGAAATTTATAAATTGTTGTAAATATGATTATATTTCATAATATTATGAAGGGTTTGTGTGTAAGTTCCTCATTAATTTCTCCAGGGCTCTTAATGTCAACTTAGGTAAAATTCATTAGAACAACCATATTTTAGGAAAATTGCACTGATGAACAAAGACTACCACATATTTAAGGAAAATAAGAACAGATGAAAGCTGTTCCTGAGAAATGGAGTAAGAAGTGTTTGAGTCAGTGACAGATGGAGAAGGAGGGAAAAAAAAAATTGTGACATCTGTTAAACCAGATTTGGAAGAGTCATTTACACACCATGGACGAACTGTAACTTATTCCTGGAAAGTGCTTGCTGACGAGGTTGTGCTAATTCTTGGCTATGAATAGATTTAGTTATTGATCAATCAGAATGCTTTTGGAAATCTTGTTTTGTTTGGATTGCTAAAAAATATCCTATTTATGCAAGCAAAGTCCACTTGCTTCATGGCATTGCATCAGCCTTAGGGCATTTGGAGGCCAGTGTCCTTGCAGACAAGGGGATTCTGGAAGTCACATATTTTTAGGACAGTCACCTCATCTAATGGGACGAGTTGTGTGTATTTCTTTTATTGTGGCCTACTCTTGGTATTTTTTATATATATATTTTTTAAGATTTGAAAGGATCCTAAAAATATACCGAGTTAATTAGCATTATTTTAATTTTTATATTAATCTAAATTGAAATTATAGTTAACCTCAAATAAAGTATCTTATCATTTAAAAAAGATTTTTAATGTTTTATTTATTTTTGAGAGAGAACGAGAGAGTGCAAGCTGGGGAGGGGCAGAGAGAGAGGGAGACACAGAATCCGAAGCGGGCTCCAAGCTCTGAGCTGTCAGCACAGAGCCAGAGGCAGGCCTCGGATTCATTAACCGTGAGATTATGACCTGAGCTGAAGTCAGACGCTTAACTGACTGAGCCACCCAGGCACCCCAAAGTATCTTATCATTCGATCTACTGCCTGTATTTATTTATCCAATCAAGAATTCTTATCACCTCATGTGTCAAAGAGATTCTACAATTCCTTTGACTCTGTCCCCGAGTTTTAAAGCAATCTTTACTTACCTGCTGACTAATCCTCAGGTTTCTCTCATCACCATATTTTCATTTCCTTATTCTTCTCATTAAATTTCCATCCTCTTTTTTTGCAAAGGTAAGCATCTTTGGAAATTTCTTCTGCAATGAAAGGAGAATAAACAGAAGCCAAGAAACAAAATGAAAATAAGGATTGCAAAATATTTTGTGATTTTTCAATTTTTCTGGACTTCTATAGAAGTAAGAGAGAGAAAAAACATGGGACCTCAATATATCTTTCAGTCTGAGCTGATTTTAAGACTTGTGAAAGAAGTGGTGGTGGGAAGAGAAAATAAATTTTTAGGGAAGTACAATAAATACAAAAAATAAGTTATCAAAGATCAACAACAACAACTCAAGGTTTTTGTTTAAAGGAATTCACATAGGGTGCCTGGGTGGCTCAGCTGGTAAGCATCTGACTTCAGCTCAGGTCATGATCTCACAGTTCGTGACTTTGAGCCCCTCGTGGGGCTCTGTGCTGACAGCTCAGAGACTGGAGCCTGCTTCAGATGCTGTGTCTCCCTCTCTCTCTGCTCCTCCCCCACTCACACTCTGTCTCTCTCTCAAAAATAAGTAAACATTAAAAAAAAATTAAAGGAATTCCCATAAAAGGAATCTGCATCAGAATGGTCATGAAAAAAGAAGGAATGAAATTGAAATCAGTAATAAAATACTAGAGCCGGAAAAACCTTAGGGAATCTTTAATGAAAATCCCATTATACAGACAAAAAAAGAAAAAAAAACACACAAAAAAAACAAAAAAACAAAAGACAAACAAACAAACAAACAAAAAACCCAAACGCAAAAAGCTTACCTGATTTGCCTAAGGTGATGTCGCTATGAAAATTCAGAGCCAAGCTCGCTTCTCAGACCAGTGCTTCTCCAACCAGAGATTAATAAAAGTAAGAAAAATAAAAAAGTTAAAAAAATAAAAAGCAGATCTTAGATCTTTCCTTTTCCCAGAGGTCCTGATTCAGTTGGTCTGGGACGGAACCCTAAATATCTTATTTCCTTGACTAATAGCAGGGAACCATAGAAAGGAAGAAGGTAAGACATGACTTGAAGTAGCAGCAAAGAGAAAAGATAAAAAAGGAGAGGTGAGCATGTTTTTGATAGTTTCCCCTAATGTGTGTCACGTCTCTTTTCTGCAACCGCATGAGGAAGGATAGCTGGGTCCGCACCAGAGTTGAGGTGTTTCTCCATTCTTTTGGCAGGTTTATCTCAAAGTATGTATAAGAGGCTGTCACATCAAAATCGTAGAACAGTGATCATACCTATTTCCAGGATTGTCTCCACATAACTTAATCACAATCTCTACAGATAGGGCCCTGGATTCCATACATTTTACAAACTCCACTGTGACTTTTCACTAACCATATCACTTGTACACCTGGCTCCTAGAGTCCAGGGAGGGCACGCTGCTTTATTTTGTATCTGAGATACTTGGTGTAGACCCAGAATTTTAGGAGGTGCTCAATAAATGTGATAGGTAAATGGTTAAGTGAGCAATTATGAATAGTAAAACTTACTAAATTTCAGTGTTTAAAAACTTAATTTGTATACATGTCAATTACTGCATATGCATGTTTTTTTTTTTTTTATAAATGGTGGATTTTTGCATTTTTCTAAGAAATACCAGCTGTTGTTCTGTCCTCTATAGCATCAGAAGGAAGTCAGTTTGGGTACATAAAAATGACACATTGGTTCTAGGATATCAAAAATGAAGGATTTTTATCTTTGAAAGATATTCATCAAATCAAAAATCTCCACCAAAAGTAACTAAGAGATTTGAGTAATCAAAATAAAATACTAATGGTAATATGAGTGAAGCCATAATGTACCTGAAGACTGAAATAAACTTGAAATAGTTCAATTTCTGTATACCTTTTGCTTTCTCCAGGAACTTTTTTGCAAAATAGTCACTAGGCTGCAGAGATAGCCCACTAGACGATGTTATTAATATGCAATCTTCCTTCCCGAAACAGTTTACATATGCAATATACAGCATCTGGACCTTGTAATTGAATTTTTGAAGTTCGCTGTGCTTTGGGGGCTGCATATGGGTCAGTAATCATTATCCAGACTCCATCGTTCATAGTACACATATAATTAATCAACTCATTAATTATGGAAAAAGAGTCTCAGGGAAGTCTAGCACACCTATTTTTTAAACAAATATTTCACCCCTGAGCTGTAAAAGTAGCATCTCCATTACCCGTGCCTTAGATTACTGTTAGCAATTTATTTAGGGAGCTTTTAGAACAAGCTCCATAACAAGAGTCAATATAAAAATCTTTCAGACACAGGACCCTTCATATATAGCCACAGAATTTAATCACTTTCTGGTTAAATCACTATTTTGGATCTTTATCTTCTGAAGCTAATGTCAATAACACTTTATTTTTAATTTAACTACATTCAGCCAACTGTAGGAGAAACAAATCATGCTCTTTTTTATTTGTAGTTTTAGTAGATGGTTGCCAGGGTAAAATTGATAATTAGGGAAAGGAAAATCTTTTTCAGAGTTTTTTTTTTTTTTTCTTGTTACACATTAGCGAGCTCAGGTTGTTTAATAAAGATGCTTTATAGATGCATGGGGGGGGCAGGGGAAAGTCTATAAATATATTTTCTCACTTTCCTGGCTCATTAGCTAACCTGACCTGACCATTTTCTTTTGCTACTCGTCAATCCTACTTTTTGCTATTTTTCCCCTGCTCCTAACAATTTATCTTCATGATGCATTGGCTTATGTTATGACCTACAAAACTCCTTGTAGAGAGACATCAACATGATATGAAAAAGAGACTAATTGTGTAAGATAAATGCCAACCCTAAAATAATAATAAAATATAATCGGATATCAACTCAAGGTAGAGACAAGAACGGCTGTTTAATAGAGTTTTGGAGTGAAATGTATAGAGAGCTTAAGGAAGATGAACAGCTGTTTTCTGTCTTCACTGAAGCTAGAAATAACTTAGGCTTAAAATGAGAGACGTGAAGAAGAGATTTCTGTCTGTAGATTTCTAATGAGATTTCTAGTCAGAGAACCATACAATCTATAGAACTTTCTTTCTTGTTAGATGCAGAGGAACAGGAGGTAAGTTAGGGACTATTCAGTTTAGAGATAGGAGGAAAGATCAATTGTTCCTCTTTTTCTAATACCACGTTTTTCTGACATCTTCGTCTCACTTTTCTGTCTCTGAGCCCCTCTGTTTTGAAATGATAAAATACCATACAGATCCAGGCTTAAACGTCTAGCCATCTGGCCAAGGTCCTGTAGAAAATAAGCAATAGCCAAGACAGAGCTGAACTCCTGAAGTTTTAGAACTGTCACTTGTATCTTCACAATTTAATCCAGTTTTAAATGCTTTTAGTGGAGAATTGGCCAGAGAAGGCACATTAACGTCTGTCTAAACACAAAAATCTCTCTGCTTTCAACGAGGTATGTTCCCAATTACAGAATTTGTCCCTGTATCCCTGCTCCATGGTCAGTTGGGACTTTTTCTCCATGTCGTTAAGTAAATAAACGTAGGACAGCCTGATAAGTAGTGTGATATAAAGTGGAGAGGTTGTAGGCGGAAGGAAGTATCTAGGCAAAGGAAACATTTCAAATAAGATCAACAAAATGTCTCAAGGTTATTTTAGATGGATAAAAGGAGGAAGGAAGAGGAAACAGACCACAAAAATCCAGAATGTTAAACTAAAGACTTTCATGCATGGTTTTCAAACACATGGCAGCTATGGATATCTTTTTTTTTTCCCCAAAAAGAAATCGACTGAGGAAGTTTAATATGGAAATCAGATAAACACAGAGGTGCAATTCCTTTGGAGAATCCGTAGGGAATCTGGAGCTTCTACTAAACCTCAGCAATGCTTTTTAAATAGTTTCGTCAAGGCTTTTCTGTTCACAGGCCAAGTTTTCAAACCCCAGCCCTCAATGCTGGAGGCAAGTTTTGCTACAGCAAAAGTGTATAATCAGATTTACATTCTCACCTTTACATATGGCAATATTTGGCTGTTCAGACCTTATAAATTATAGACCATCCGTGCCTCCATTATGGCCCCTGCCTTAAACCAGATAACATCACAATTCCACATGATGACAGAAGGGTCAGGCCAAAAATAAAACAGCTGATACTCTGATTCCCTACTTAAGGTGTGGGCAGAAGAGAAGGACGACTCACACCCACCAACCACCAGGTATTTGAAAACTGAATTTAGCCAGTATAAGATATTTGAAGATGGAGTAGTTAATAATACCCCATTATTTCTCCTTAAATCAATGAAAGTCTTATGTATATTCTAGTTTTCGTTATTCCTTTCTTACTGAAATACCCATCTTTACCACCTCTGAAGATCTATCTTACTTATCTCTTGTTTTTGCTTTTGTGATTCCATCTTCTTAATTTAAGAAATTTGAGATTTTTTTCCTCCTGTGTCTCTTTTTTATTTATTTATTTATTTTTTATTTTATATTTGAGAGAGAAAGAGAGAGACAGAGCGTGAGCAGGGGAGGGACAGAGAGATGGAGACAAAATCTGAAGTAGGCTCCACGCTGTCAGCACAGAGCCCAACGTGGGGCTCGAACCCACGAACCTCATTGCCATGACCTGAGTTGAAGTTGGAGGCTTAACAGACTGAGCCACCCAGGCACCCCAGCCTCTGCCTCTTTTTTAGGATCAAAACTTTCTTTTTTTTTTTTTTTTTCAATATATGAAATTTATTGTCAAATTGGTTTCCATACAACACCCAGTGCTCATCCCAAAAGGTGCCCTCTTCAATGCCCATCACCTACCCTACCCTCCCTCCCACCCCCCATCAACCCTCAATTTGTTCTCAGTTTTTAAGGGTCTCTTATGCTTTGGCTCTCTCCCACTCTAAACTCTTTTTTTTTTTTTTTTCCTTCCCTCCCCCATGGGTTTCTGTTAAGTTTCTCCGGATCCACATAAGAGTGAAACCATATGGTATCTGTCTTTCTCTGTATGGCTTATTTCACTTAGCATAACACTGTCCAGTTCCATCCACGTTGCTACAAAGGGCCATATTTCATTCTTTCTCATTGCCGCATAGTACTCCATTGTGTATATAAACCACAATTTCCTTATCCATTCATCAGTTGATGGACATTTAGGCTCTTTCCATAATTTGGCTATTGTTGAGAGTGCTGCTATAAACATTGGGGCACAAATGCCCCTATGCTAGAATCAAACCTTTCATGAAGGACAAGGACCATACCTGACTAAAATCTATATACCCATGTTTACTCATAGGCAACAACACATTAAGTCTAAAATATGAACACAGCATATAATACTCTTTAATTTTTTTTTTAATTCTTTAAATCTTTTTTTTTATTTTTGGGAGAGAGAGAAAGAAAGACACACAGTGCAAGCAGAGGAGGAACAGAGAGAGAGGGAGACGCAGAATCTGAAGCAGGCCCCCCAGGCTCTGAGCTGTTAGCACAAAGCCCGATGTGGGGCTTGAACCCACAAACTGTGAGTTCATGACCTCAGCAGGAGTCAGATGCTTAACCGAATGAGCCACCCAGGTGCCCCATAATGCTCTTTAATATTGGAGATGCCATGCACCTAACCCAAAAAAAGATATGTCTATAATTCACATGTTCACAACTAAAGTTCCGTGTTAATAAATACAGAGTTGAAATGCGTTTTTAATAATTTTGTTTTTGAATCATTAAAGGTATCATTTCTAGTTTTCATTTTTTAGAGCCATTTTTGCTTTCTTTTATTTTAATCCTTTTTACTACAATAAAAAGCTCACAGACCCTAGGGGCTTAGAACTTTGTTAAACTAGTTGGGATAATAAAGTCTGGTCAGGATTAAAGCACTAGATCAATGAAAACTAGAGCTAAGTATAGAACTGCTTTCTTCTGTTCACCATTAACGAGAAAAACTAGATAGCATTCTTCATGATGATTGCTGTTCTCCACTAACATGGTTCATATGTTTCTGCCTAGCACCATGTAATATGCACTGACTTCCTGGAGAAGAATATACTTCCCTATCCCACTGCTGTCAGGCTTAAGCACGAACTTATGTGGTGAATTAATCGGTTCAGGCTGCCATAACAAAATACAGACCGGGAGGCTAAAACAACAGAAATTTATTTTCTCACTGTTCAGGATGTTAGAAATCCAAGATCAAGGGGTCAGCAGGTTTGGATTCTGATGAGACTTCTTCTGGCTTGCAGACAGCTGCCTTTTTGCTATGTCTGTGCATGGGCATCCCTCTGTGTGCTTATGCATCTTTGGTCTCTCTCTCCTCTCTCTCTCACTCTCTCTCTCTCTCTTTTTTTTTTTTTTTTTGTTCAAGTTTATTTATTTATTTATTTTGAGAGAGAGAGAGCATGTATGGAGTAGGGACAGAGAGAGAGCGAGACTCAAACACATGAATGGTGAGATCATGACCTGAGCTGAAACCAAGAGTCAGACACTAACTGACTGAGTCACCCAGGCACCTCTCTGTCTCTCTCTTCTTGTGAGCGCACAGTCATACTGGACTAGAGCCCCCACAGTGGTGACCATTAACCTTAATTACCTCCTTAAACGTCCCAACTCTAAATACAATAATGCTGGGAGTTGGAGATTCAATATTTTGAGGCACAATTCGGTCCGTAAAACTGAAGTCATGAAGTGATGAGACCCAAGTGAAAGTAACGCTTGCAAATTTTGACTAAAATGCTCAAGATCCAATTCATGGTTCTACTATAGCTCTCTTCTCTCTGCCATTCGGCCAATATGTACTCAGAAGGTGCAGCCTCTTCACTCTGGACCCTGGATTAAAGAGGACATGGAACAGGGAAGAAGACTATTCGTAACCAACAAGAAAAAGAAGTCACCAATTTTCCCACTAACATTCTGAAACTGTCAGATCTGTTAATGCCAGAGTTTAGCTTTGAAAAGCTTATTAATAAATTAGTAACCAGAAATAGAAAACTATTTTTATGCAATTTTTTACTTTGAGGTGAGGCTTCAGGCTGCAAGGAATTTATTATTAGAGGCTGAATGAAATGCAAAGACAAACTATTTGGTAAAATGATTACTTGCAAGTACTTAAAAGGCAATTGCTTAAGCAAATTGGCTGATGGGCATGGTACTAGCATATTACTCTCTTCCTGGATCATCATTATTTGCATTTGCAAAGGTACTACATGAGAAAGACAGGGTATAAATTGTTGGCCAGTTAACAAGGAGAATTAAAAAAGAAGAGAGAAATTCCAGAAATTTTGGGACTTGAAGGATTAAAACATGTTAAGTCTTTCTCATATCCATCTTATAAGAAATAAATTAAGACATGTTTTGAGTGATAAAGGCCAATTCAAACTTAGCCTTTGATAAAAAAAAGTTTAAATTAAAAATAAATAAAAAATAAAATAAAATAAAATAAAATAAAATAAAATAAAATAGAGTGTAGCTTTCATAATCTTGTTGAAACCAGTTAAATAAGTAACACCCAGTAATTCTTTACAGGGTTCAGAGAAAAGAGAGTGAGAATGTATTTCTTATGTGAAAGCCTGATGATTTGATGAACCTATAATTTAATTTAGGGCTAGACTTGTATATGGAAAAGGATCATGGATGTAATTAGAGGACATGAAGCTTCCTGCAATAAAATTAATATTTACAAAAGTCCACAACAATTTTACAGAAGTATGCTGACAACAGAGCCATCTCCCTGGATTAAAAGAGACTGGGATCATTTGACTTAAAATGACTTCTGGTCTGCCAATATTTATGGACAGAATAGAGGCCTACCTCCATGGGGGATATATTCTCCAACCTCTGATTTCTTCAGGAAAATAAAGAAAAAGGAATAACCTCCCAGAGGTTGTAATTAAGAGCTGTGGAAAACCATGGATAGGGGTGATACTACTAGGAATTTTGAAGAAACAGAAACACCCCCAGCAAGTTATCACAATACTCAGATCCACTGTGGGCATTCTGGTCTACTAGTTTGTGAATGAAAGTTTGTGGTGTGTGTGTGTGTGTGTGTGTGTGTATGAGAAACAGAGAGGGAGAAGAAGAGGTGGGGGTGGAGATCAGGAGGGAGAGAGACCAATTATTTCAAAACAGACTCTTTAATCTTTTTACAATTTCATAATATAGTTTACAGTAGGCACTACTTTTCTGAATTATTTCATTTTTACCTGTGTTAGTGTAGAATTTGTTAAAGTTGTTTAACCTTTTTTCTCTGTGTCTTCTCTTACCCTCTCCAAACTCATGTCTGTCTGTCTCTTTCATACATATGCTTCCACACATGTCTTTTAGTAATAAAGAAGAAAGCACAACTATGAGATTCCAACTGGTTGTACAGTGCGGCTAAGTAGTTAATAAATAAGGCAGGTAGACAATGACCTCCATGGAGAAATATAAAGGAGAGGCCATATAGAGTTCTCTGTCCAAACACAAAGAAATCCTTGTTAATCCTTCCATGGTGTGTATATATACAGTGTGTGTGTATATATATATATATATATGTGTGTGTGTGTGTGTGTGTGTGTGTGTATAAAATACCTGTTTGTATATAATACCTTTCTCTCTCTCTCTCTCTCTCTCTCTGTCTCTCTCTCTCTCTCTCTCTCTATATATATATATATATATATAATATGTTTGTCTTTCAGTTGTATCAAAATAATATTTGGATGACCTTGGGAAAAATATTTTTTTTATCATATTTTGAAATCTTTGTTAGGTAATGAGTATAAGACTTGTCAGGAACAAGATGTATGTAGGACAGTGTGTGGGGTGGAGGGCAGTGGATGAAAAAAGAAGGCAAGAGACAGAATGGGGAAGTCAACACACATTTTCAATCTCATCTTTTTGCCTGAATTTGGAGTTTCCTAATGCATGGAAATTCCTAAATTTTCTTTCTTGGAATTGTGTATATTGGGAATCTACTTTTCAACTCCAAAACTTTAAAACCACTTACAATTTAAGAGGACATTTTTTTTTTCTAAATACATTATATAAACACTCAAATTAAAATCTAAAATGTTCTGGTGTTTCTCTTATTTATAAAGTGTTTGCTGTTCATTAATTCATTTAAGTTGACATCATGCTGGTGTTTCATTTGCTGTGCTATTAAAGTAGTTTCTTAGTTCAATGATGAAATATATTTAATATTACAGTACATTGCTTTGCTAGATATCACTCTGCTGAAGTTACGCTTATGGGCAATATTAACTAGTCTATTTCTCTACAATGTGGAAACTAATGGGAGTTCACAGAGTAAAAGTCATATTACATCCCAGTTCTCTGATACAGTAAGCTCATCTGAGAATTATTTTTCAACTATGTATTGAGTAAGTTGTTTATTGTTAGGGGCCTCTGTTGAAGAGGTGAGGAGTGGTTGTAATTGAAGGTGTTTATCTTGGAAGGTTCTGGGAGATTGGGAAAGAAGAGGTCCCAGCACTGAGCCAGTGGGAATGGAATTTAGTGATTGGAAGGTAGCACAATGGGAAATAAGATACAATGAAGGAGACAAAGCCAACAGAAGCAGAGACATGGAACAAGCTTTGAACAACTGATAGGAAAAAACAATCTAGGCTATTGTACTGATGTGCCTAAGCAATATAGTTGCAAAATTACAAAAAAGTAAGCAGTTCATTCAGAGATCATAGAGGGACCATAGTGATAGGTAGCAGAGTTGATTCAATAAAGGAAAAAAAAAAAACTTGCATTTTATTTTACAATAAGTTTCAAGATTGAATCTGATACCTACCCTATGTTAAATGGTAGAATAATCACATACTTTGATTCAAGATAAGAAATATTTATTGATAAATTTTTATATACATGTAAGAAACAATAGTAAGTGAAAGAATAAGACAGACTCTGACTTTCAGAAACTTTCATACCAATTTCTAGGGACATAATACAGGTTTAAATAGTTGAAAAGACATTGTAAGCCAAATGCCACAATAGACTTACAAAGAAAGCATTAGAACACTCTAATGGAGGAAGTCAATAGAGGTTTTCTTGGAAGATATAGCACTTGATATGGTCAATAAAAGAGGATAAAATACTGAAAATTAGAAATGGTGTATACATATTCCATGCAGGAAAAATGTTTAGACAATATTGCAGAAGTAGAAAAGCACAGGGTATATTTGTTCCAATTTGTCAGAATAATAATTACATACACACACACACACACACACACACACGTGTGTTATATGTATATGTATTATATCAACATATACAGATATATGCACACATACACATAAACTGACAAAAGACTGACAAAATAGATTGAGATTTATGCTGGTTTTTTCCCCCTCATTACCTTTTCCTAAACTAATCATAATAAACTCAATTCTCTTGAACACATAAAACAGATTTGGTCAATACAAATTCACTCCATTTATTACAGTGATTGTACCTTTATTCTCTTATTAATTCAACCAACCAAAAGACATCGAGTACTTGCCATAAAATAGGAAATACCTAAAGTGTTGGCATGAACAAATAAAATCTCCAGCTTTACTGAGCTTGCATTCTAATGAGGGAAAGAGAATAATTGGTGATGGAAAGTATATGGGTTACATGAGAAATTATAGAGAAAGTCTCTCTGAGGAAATAACATTAAATGGCAAACTTAAAAATGTAATGAATCATTTATGGCAAGAGCCAAGGAAAGAACTTCCCAGAAATAGAGAAGAAATACAAAGTTGCTAGTGTGAGGACATTCTGTGCCAAGTCAAAGGCAACAATCACTCTGGTAAATTGATTACAAAAGTGGTTGAAATACTCCCCCCCATTTCCCATGTCTGTCTGTTGTGATATTATATTCCATTTCTTTCAATCAAGTAATGGAGTCTGTGTCCCCTCCATGTGAATTTGAACTAGCTTTATAACTTTCACTGACCAGAAGAATATGGTACAAGTGACTTTGTGTCAGTTCTGAGTCAGGCCTTTACATTACAACTCATGTTCTGGGGAATCCTGTCACTTCGAAGAGAACAAGCCTGAGGTAGATTGTTGGAGGATAAAAATTCTGTGGAGCTTAGTTGGTTCAGTTCATTTGTCACAGCTAAGAGCCAAGATCAGCCATGGTGAACTGCAATTGACCTATGAGATGACCAGGGATATGACAGAGTAGGCAGTTAGCTAGACATGAGCTGGAGGCCAGGGTGGCGGTAAACTACCTCTGGGGTTATCATACCAAGAACAAGCAGGTGCAGAGTATGCTACTCTCTTTCCAGCCTGTGTCTTATAATAACCTGTAGCTTCATTATAATATATTTACATTGTGGGTTTGATGTCCCCTTCCCCCCTACCATGAGTGAAGATGGTCATGACAGCTCCAGCAAGAACCTTGTAGGGCCAAATACTCCCTCTCCTGACCAGTGTAAGGAGTCCCTCAGATGACTGGCAACAACTTCAGTTAGATATGGCGTTAGCTATGACCTGTAACCTATGCAAACAACACAAGAAAAGACACCCCTAACACCACTATAGTTACCACCTCTCCCATCTTGAGAGTGTACTATCCTTTATCCTTAATAAATGGCTTTGTACTTGCTACTTTCTTTCTGGATGTCTTTATTTCAGCATGGGTCCTCATGTAAATCTTTCATAAGGAATTCAAGAACTGAGACCTTCATTCATACAATGCAGAATCTCCCACAGGGAACAGATACTTGATTGATCCCAGTCAAGATCAATCAAGTCTGGTCCAGATCAAGAGAACCACAGAGCAAACCTGTAGAATCTTAAGCAACAATAAATTTCTGTTTAAGCCATTAAATTTTAGAATGATTTATTATTCAGCAACGACTTTTGCTATACTCACTTAAGCAAGAAAAGATACTTAATTTTACATTCCAAGATATTTCAAGTTGGTTCCGATGCTTACCCTTAATGACCTACATTGGTCATAGGTTTTGTTGTTTTTGCTGTTAGCATTTGTCCTCAGACTGATATACTCTTATAAGATAACTGCTACTTTGGGACACCTTGGTGTCTCAGTCAGTTAAGCATCTGACTTAGGCTCAGGTCATGATCTCGCGGTTTGTGAGTTTCAGCCCTGCGTTCGGCTCTGTACTGACAGCTCAGAGCCTGGAGCCTATTTTGGATTCTGTGTCTCCCTCTCTCTGTTCCTTCCCCACTTGCACTCTGTCTCTGTCTCTCATAAATAAATGAACACTAAAAAAATTTAAAAAAATATAACTCCCACTTTTCAAAACATCGTTTCTTTATATACCACTTTTTAAGACAGGAAGAAACAATATTTCTTCTTCTCATTTCTATTTTGTTCAGGGAGAAAAAAAATCTATTCAGAAGTTCCTCAATATATTTCTTAATGCCTTGTTGGTCAAGATTGAGTTAGTCACTCCAAATGCATTATGTATATAAATGAAATTGAAAGGAAATTGACAAGCTTACCTTACTATTATTTATTCCATGGACATATTGCCACTCAAACATAAATCAACATCTACAAATTAAAGAAGGTGGGGGTGCCTGGGTGGCTCTGGGCTCTTGATTCAGGTCATGATCCCAGAGTCATGGGATTGAGTCCCACATTGGGCTCTGTGCTGAGTGTGGAGCCTGCTTAAGATTCTCTTTCTCTTTCTGTCCCTCTCCCCCACTTGCACACACTCTCTCTAAAAAAATAAATTAAAGAAAAAAGGAAGAAAGAAAGAAAGAAAGAAAGAGAAGGAAAGAAGGTGAAAAAAGTTGATAGCTAAACAATGAAGAACAAAAGCAAAAAACACTTTTATTTTATTTTTTATATATTAATTTTTTTCAGTGTTTATTTTTGAGATACAGTAAGAGACAGAGCATGAGTGGAGGAGGGGAAGAGAGAGAGGAAGACAGGGAATCTGAAGCAGGCTCCAGGCTCTGAGCTGTCAGCAGAGAGCCAGACTTGGGGCTCAAATTTCAGGAACAGTGACATCATGACCTGAGCCGAGGTCACTTAACTGACTGAGCCACCCAGGTGCCACCCCTACCCCAGAATAACTTAAAAAAAAGTTTCCGTTAATTATTCCATAGGCAGCTTATTTGAAAAAGCATAGAGAATAAAGAGAAAACTAGTTTAAGGTGATCTTGGAGAAGAAGACAGGGTCAATTCATATAAGGTGCCATGGTAAAGAATTTGGATTTTTATTTTTTTTAATGTTTTATTTTATTTTTGATAGAAAGAGAATGAGTTGGGGAGGAATGGAGAGAGAAGGTGACAGAAGATCTGAAGCAGGCTCCATGCAGACAGCAGCAAGTCCGATGCAGGACTCAAACTCATGGACAGTGAGATCATGACCCGAGCTGAAGTCGATGGCTTAATACACTGAGTCACCTAGGCGCCCCAAGAATTTGGAGCTTTTAAGGGTGAGGGAAAGTTGTAGCAGCATTTCAGGTGACTGAGGAATGGATCTTAGGTGAATAACATAGGAGAGTAGGAACAAAGAAACCAACTGGGAAGAGTCCAAGTAAGAGAACAGGACCCGTGTGTTGTGGACTAGAGAAGTGCAAACAGAGAGTGGGAACGGATTCAGGATGATTCTGAAGAGAAGTGGTTGGATTCCTGGTGATTTTAGGGCCAGACTTGCTGACAAAGCACCTTCTGTGAAGGGAATAAGCCCTGAAGAGTGATTCCAATGTTTCAGCGTCGCTGGAGTTCATCGCCGGGTCATTTCCTAAAACAGATTATAATTGGTGCAAGGTTTGGAAGAGAGAAGGAATGTTTTGGATAGTTTAAATTTAAAATATCTATTAGACATTCAAGTGGAGATGGTCAGAGAGCAATTAGATAAACACATCTATATCCACTGAGGCTATAGGACTACAAATAGAGGTATGATCAAGAAATTCCATACTAGATATATATATACTCCCCCAAAACTGAAAGCAGAGACTTGAACAGACATTTGCACACCAGTATTCATAGCAGCATTATTTGCAAGAGCCCAAAAGTGAAAACAACCCACAGGGACATCAGTGGATACATGGATAAACAAAATGTGGTATATACATACAATGGAATATTATTCAACTTTAAAAAGTATTGAAATGCTGATACGTGCTACAATATGGATAACCCTTGTAGTCATTATGCTAAGTAAAATAAACCACAAATTAGTCTATGATTTCACTTATATGAAGATCCTAGAATAGTTAAATTCACAGAGACAGAAAGGAGAAGAGTGATGAACAGGTTCTAGGAGGAGGGAAGGATGAGGAATTATTGTTTAATACAAAGTTTCACTTGGGGAAAGTGAAAAAGCTTTGTAGATGGATGGTGGTGATAATTGCTCAACAATATGAATGTACTGGATGACATTGAACTACACACTTAAAGTAATTAAAATGGTAAATTTTATGTGGGTATATTTTAGCACAAAAACAAGTAATGGCACAAACTGACATGCACAGTTTGTATTTGATACTGTTTCTCCCCCTTATTCTTTCTAAGTTGAAGTAACCTCTGTTACCACTAAATGTCTATTACGAAATAGACTCACCTTATTTTCTTTCCGAAAGGAGTCCCATGTTAAAATTTAATATTATTAGTATTATTAAAAGTAAAGTATATCTGATACAACATGGAGTCAAATAATACACCAAATAAGATAAAACTGTCAGAGTTCTTGAAATCTAAGACTTCTCCAGAAAAAAATAGCATTTGGATTGTTCTCTCTTGCTATATTCCTTCAGTGTTGATTCATCCAGTTACTGAGTCTTATCAATTCTATTTCCACCATATATGTTTATTCTGTATTTCTTTCTTTTTGTCAGGTTTTAAAACTTTTTACTTGCATATTTTTAAAGTGTGCATTCTGATAATTAAAATCATTTGAACAGAAAAATGGCACTCTAACTAAACTACATTTTATACCCCATGAGGCACCTCAGACCAGCCTGGTTTTGACTCCAGATTTCTCTGTCCATCACATTCAGCTTCTTCCTTCATCAATGACTGTGCAAACTGAAGTCTGCCTGCTTGTGGACCTCTAGATTTCTTTTCTAATCTCATTTGAGTTACAGGTCTCCATGAAACCATCGAAGTTATCTCATGGATGTCATGAGAATCACTAGTTTAAAGCCCTAAAATGGCTGCAACCACAAATGTGTAAATTCATCATAGTACCTATAATGCCTAACACAGCTCCAATCACATCCCAGTTGTTTAATAAATATCTGTTTAAATAAATGAATTAACATACCAGTCTATGGTCCCACTTCCTAGTTCTTGTTTAATTTTCCTTCACCCTTTCAAATTGAGTTTTATATGTGGTAGAAAAGAAACAAAAAGAAGGAAATGAAAAACACATTACAGAAAAATAATAAGAACCCAGGTGAGCAGTAGAAATAAGTGGGATCTTGCTGAAAAATACTTCAGTGGAGTCACACACTATAAAAACAGAACAAAACCTGAGAGTACATGAAGAGAAGCAGATTTTCCTCGATATGAAACGTAATAGTACCACTTTACTCCACTCTGTCCTAATAACATTTTCCAGAGTTTTTTTTTTATTCAATTCTGGGCACCATGTTTGAAGAGAGGCATTGGCAAAATTCCTGAATTGAATGGAGTTGGATGTATTTGCTCAGTTCCAATTGAGTTTGACAAGTGGGAAAGTGATGTTTGCAGAGCAGACAAAAGAATATTTGAAGTCCAGAAGAGTTGATTACACAGATGACCCCAAGAACTAAGGTGAATGAGGCTGGACATATGAGATGCACCTTTCTTTTGCACTTTCAAAACTGGAATATTTGATTGTGCTGGCAAAGTACTGTCATCTCCAATGGTCTTTAAAAATTCCTATTAAGATTCATAAGGTCCAGGAGGCTGGCGAGCAATTATTGGCATCTTGTTATCATTTTCCTGCCAATTCCTCAACTCTTACTCACCTGCCCGGCCATGTGTCCCCATTTAAAGTCCCATGCTTCTCTACTGAAAAATCAGTTAATAACTTGCCTTCCTGCATCCAGCCATTTGTAAACAACCTTATCTAACATTATTTATAATTCACTGGCACAGAAATGATAAGGTACTTGGATATTTTCTAAAGTAAAATGATGAGAACTTTAGTAATCTTATCAAGGTCACTGATAGGCTTAAACTTTCTGATAGACAGTATCTGATGTATTATGTTTGACTGGTGGGATACAAATTCGAAGAGACACATCAACAAATTAGAATGTGCCTGAACGTGTTGGGGGGGAAATGTAACGTTGAAGTGTCTGGAAGACAAGGCATAAAAGAAATGACTGATCATTTGGGAATATTAACCTTGAAAAGGGTCATATCTAAGTAGCATTAATAGCAGTATTCAAATATTTGAATGGCTGTCCCATGGAGTCAGTAAATCCACTGTAACTTCCAAGTAAGATACTAAGAATAATGGTTGAAATTTACAAAAAGAGATGAATTTGGCTCAAAATAAGGAAGGTGTTTTTAATAGTTCTCATTTTCCCAAAGTAAAACATTTAGCCTTAAGAAGGAGCTCACCAAAAGTTCCAAAATTTAAATATTGACCAGATGACCACATACACAAAATTATGAAGAACAGATTTTGGAAGGATTAAGGGAGGGGTATTGGAGCATGCTTTATTATATATTTTATTCTTACTGTCACTCCATGAAGTAAATATTATTATTTCTATCTTATATAGAGAAAGCGAGACATAGGGAATTTAAGAAACTCGGTAAGTCTATACTGGTAGAAGAAGTTGGTTTTCAGTAGAATTGAGTTCTCTGTGACCATAAAGCCCTACCTTTAAACCCCATGTATACGGTACTGGAAAACAACAGAAAATACAGAAGGAATTTGTCAAAAGCAGTTTCTCTGAGTGGTAAAATTTGAAAACAAAAAACAAACAAACAAACAAAAAAAAAAACCCACACCTTTATTCCAGTATTTTTAGAAACTATCCATAAAAAACATTTATTATCTTTTTTTAATTTTTTTTTTTAACATTTATTCATTTTTGAAAGGCAGAGAGAGACAGAGTGCGAATGGAGGAGGGGCAGAAAGAGAGGGAGACACAGAAAGAGAAGCAGGCTCCAGGCTCTGAGCTGTCAGCACAGAGCCAGACTCAGGGCTCGAACTCACAGACCATGAGATCATGACCTGAGCCGAAGTCGGCCGCTTAACCGACTGAGCCACCCAGGCGCCCCTATTATCTTAAATAAAATTACGACTATTTTGTGCTTTAAAGCAAAATGGGAAAACTGTTTTCAATTAATCTCTTCTAATTGCACATCTTTTTCATTTCAGGAATCTCTCCTCCAGATACATAATTTTTAACTTGTATTTTGAAATGATTTAAAACAAGAGAAAGACAGCAAGATGAAATAAAAAAAAATTTATAGCAAGAACTTCCTTGTTATCATTTTATCATATGTATCTTTTCTCTTTTCTGTGTGTGTGTGTTTATCTTCATAACATAACTTCTCAAGTCCTACTCCAACACCACAGGATTCAGTGTAGCTTTCCTTCTTTTTTTTCTTTTCTTTTCTTTTCTTTTCTTTTCTCTTCTCTTCTCTTCTCTCTTTTCTTTTATTTAAAAAAAAAATTAATGTGTATTCACTTTTGAGAGAGAGAGAAAGGCAGAGTGTGAGCAGGGGAGGAACAGAGAGAGGGAGACACAAAATCCAAAGCAGACTCCAGGCTCTGAGCAGTCAGCACAGAGCCCCATGAGGGGCTGGCTCTAACTCCCAAACTGTGAGATCACGACCTGAGCCGAAGCTGGATGCTTAAGCAAGACTGAGCCACCCAGGCACCCACCTTTCCATCTTTCTATATTTATAACTCCTTTGTGCAACACTAAAAAATATGGCTCCCATTTTTAACAGCTATTTGCTTGCTCCATCATTCTGTATGTGACTAAATGCTGCTTCCTTAGTTCTAACCCACTGGCCATGACTATGCCAATTTCCCCCTCAGTCAGGGCCCTGTACCATCTATCCTACCAAAAAGAACAGTGCTTGCCAAATTCTCAAACTATCCGAGGTCTAGGAGGTAGTAAAGAAGAAAGGGAAGCCACTCCCAGTATACTCATTTTTTTTTAAATTTCATATATTCTGTTGTTTTAAAAATTTTCTTTCAAAATGTGTAGTATTCATATGTTGGATCTTTGCCATTCAGTCTTTAAAAATAAAACTATCACCTCTCTTATGATTCTTACCTCTTTTTCCTTTTTGGCATTCTTACAAAATTTTTCAAATGTATATTCTGCATCCATAATTTGATTTTCTGAAGTTTCAACTATGTTCTCTATTGCCTTCAATACTGGATTTTAATGTTGCTATTACATTGTAGTTAATTTGAAGGACTTCCTTACATCAATCAACAGGAATGAAACTTTTGTCCTTATATCTTATACTATTCTCCAGTTTTGACTTTATCTCACTTGAAATCATGGGTCCTTATCACTATTAAGATGTCCAAGTAGATATTTTCCTTTTGTTCCTTTTATATCTGCAATCGTAATCAGAGGCATAATCTCTTTTTAGCATTTTTTTATTTTTCTTGTGTCTAGTAAATTGTATATTTCCCACGTCCTATTTATTTTCTGCCCTACCATTTATTGAAGAGCTTTCTCTAAATGTGATTTTTTTTTTTTTTAAGAGACAAAATGAGGATTACTTATCTCCGTTCATGATGCACTTGGGAATTCTAACATTTTCTCTTTCACATATGCTGCCGGAGAGTAGAGCAATTTGTAGAGCTTCACTCCCAATTTCCAGTGACTGGCAGGCATTCTTCTCATGAAGATCTGTTATTTTGATAGTAGAAAAAGAAACTTCATCTTCTTCGGTTGCCTGGAAATGACATTTAGCTCAGATGTACTAAGTGAAAAGTCACATTTTCTTGCACGCGCTATTTTTTGCATTTTCTCTGTCTCTGCTCCTGACTAGTTGTCTAGAGATAGCATTGGTGAGATGGCGAGGGATCACAGAGGCTTTTAAGAGCCCCACGGAGCACAGCTCTTCCCAATTCTAAGTGCATGGCTGACACACCAGCCACTTGGAAGGGACCACTGTAGTAATGTTTACAATATGATAAGATGTAAATACTACAAAGGACCGCTTATCTGTCTGGAAAGACAGTTGTAAAACATTCTCTGATGCCTATTTTTACCTCCTATTAAACCAAATGAATGTCTGTGTATAAGAAAGATTATCTTCTGAAATATACAAAGGGTGGTTCTCACTTAATCTTCATCAAATGACAGAACTGAACGTTTCTCACTAATTCAATAGCTTGATTGTGAATCTTAATTTTATGTGTCATTATAATCATGAAGACTTCCAAGAAAGAGCTGAGAGGGTAGAAAGTGGGAGTGAATTTAAGGAATATATTTTTTTTTTTCTAGAA
Source organism: Panthera uncia (assembly GCF_023721935.1). Classification (NCBI taxonomy): domain Eukaryota; kingdom Metazoa; phylum Chordata; class Mammalia; order Carnivora; family Felidae; genus Panthera; species Panthera uncia. The sequence continues at coordinate 27,310,016 of NC_064811.1, read as the reverse complement.
TTTCTAGTCTAGCATCATTTTTAACCTGAAAGTTTCATGAAAACAAATATTTCATGTTTTCCTTTCTAAAACTTATTTCCCAAGAAGAAATGATTTGTTCTATTTGTCCTTTTCAAAATGTTAATGTAAAGGGGCGCCTGGGTGGCTCAGACGGTTAAGCGTCCGACTTCGGCTCAGGTCACGATCACAGTCCATGAGTTGGAGCCCCGCATCGGGCTGTGTGCTGACAGCTCAGAGCCTGGAGCCTGCTTCACATTCTGTGTCTCCCTCTCTCTCTGCCCCTTCCCTGTTCATGCTCTGTCTCTCTCTGTCTCAAAAATAAACATTAAAAAAATTAAAAAAAAAAATAAAAAAACACAAAATGTTAATGTAAAAATGTCACCGTGTAAACTAAGCATCCATTTGTAGGTACAAAGAAGCTGGTAATTGTAAACTATTTTGTACATCATATTATGCTATTTGTTTTCTTTTACTTTTTAATAGGTGTAAGTTTCTAGATATTGAAGACAACGCCTATTTTTTTGTTAACTTTCAAGATATGATTAACACCAACAATCCTATTCCTTATAAAAAATACACAAATGTATTCATTATCAAATATTTACTGAATGTCTAATGTTATCCAGATTCTCATCTTAGTAATAGGGTAGGGATACAACAAAACTCTGACCTTCATAGAGTTATCATTCTGTTCAGGAGTTTTCAGTTTAGAGCATTATTTACCTTGTGTAATTTTGTGCAAATGGCTTAACGTTACTTTTTTTATCTACCTCTCACCAAAACCTGATTCTGCTGATAGCATTTTGTTACTGACAAAACTTTTCAGCATTTACATCCTACCTTGCTTTAGGCAAAGGCAATAAAGAAAGCATCAGCTGAATCACCTTAAAAATATGAAGGGATATCTCTGCCCAAAACTTTCTGTCATGTAACTTGCCTCTCCGTAAACATACCTCTTTTAAAATAAATCGACAGAGGGGCACCCAGGTGGCTCAGTCAGTTGAGCGTCCTACTTTGGCTAAGGTCATTATCTCCTGGTTCATGGGTTCCTGCCCTGCGTCTGGCTCTGTGCTGACAGTTCAGACCCTGGAGCTTGCTTCAGATTCTGTGTCTCCCTCTTTCTCTGCCCCTCCTCAGCTCATGCTCTGTCTCTCTCTGTCTCTCAAAAATAAATGTTAAATAAAAATAAAACAAGATGAAATAAAATAAATAAAATAAAATAAAATGAAAGTACAGGTAGAATGTACACATATATCCACTTATTTACTTTTGCTTACATCAAAAAGGACAAGTATATATGCAAACCATAAATTTCAGCTTCTTCTTGATCTCACTGTTTTTGCAAGGATCTTTGATTGTTGTCACTGAGCTTTGAGTCCTTTTCTGAAGTCTGCAATGTTCAACTGGCTATCATGCAGCAATCTTCATGCAGGTATTCTGTATTTCTGAAATAGTGTGGGGTGTGTGTGTGTGTGTGTGTGTGTGTGTGTAATGACTGAAGCATACACACAGGGACAAAGTTTTTCATTTTCCTGTAGTTAATACTGTTGTCAAAGATTAGATGTATGTAAAATAAAACCACTATCTGATGTCACTCTGATTTAAGCACTTGAAACCTCTCCTTATAGGTGTGCCTGGGTATCTCAGTCAGTTGAGCATCTGACTCTTGATTTCCAGTCAGGTCATGATCCCAGGGCCATGGGGTCAAGCCCAGATCAGCATGGGGCCTGCTTGGGATTCTCTTTCTCCTTCTACCCATCTCCCCAGCTTGTGCACTCTCTTTCTCTCAAATATGTATATATATATATATATATATATATATGTGTGTGTGTGTGTGTGTATATATGTATACATATATATGTGTGTATATATATATATATGTATACATACACACACACACACACACACACACACACATATATATATATAAAACAAAAACAAAAGCAAAAAAGTAAAGTCCCTTATAAACATTAGAAAATCTAATGCATGTGATTCTATACAAAATAACTCAAAATATAAAAGAAGAAATCCCTAAGTGTCATGAAAGAAGAGAGAACCCAACAACAGATCTGTGAGTTTGTGAGATCATAATGCAAGGCCACTAGTCAGCGTGAGAAAGGGTAGAGGAAAATGGTATGGGATGGAAATCTATGTTCTAAGGGAAGAGATTAGGCTTTATGACTATGATATACAGTGGAAATCAAGACTTAGGCATAGTGGGAACATACAATTCAACCAGACAGTGACATCTCTAAGGCATATGGCTGAACAAAGCAAAACAAAACAACAACCAAATCTGTAAGAACATATTCACAACCCGAGTCACATTTTGTTCTCCCATGGGAAAGAAATACCTGTCAAAAATGAGTTCACATTAAAAACTTACAAACCAGCATGAGTCAAAATTAGTAAGGCAATGAATAGGAAAATTACCACTGCAACTTGAAAATCATAAGACAATGGAACAATATGAAAATGATTATAAAATATATTTTGCATTTTACCCCTTCCTCTAAGCATCATTTCTACAATCCATTCCTTTTTTTTTTTTTAATGTTTATGTTTTGAGAGAAAGAGAGAGAGAGAGCACGAGCAGGGGAGGGGCAGAAAGAGAAGGGGGCAGAAGATCTGAAGCAGATTCTGCTGACAGCGGAGAGCTTGATGAGGGGCTCCAACTCACGAACTGTCACTTCACTGACTGAGCCACCCAGGCGCCCCTTTACTACAATCTATTCTTTTTTTTTTTTAAACACTTTTATTTATTTTTGAGACAGAGAGAGACAGAGCATGAATGGGGGAGGGTCAGAGAGAGAGGAAGACACAGAATCTGAAGCAGGCAAATCTGAAGCAGGCTCCAGGCTGCGAGCTGTCAGCACAGAGCCCAACGCGGGGCTCGAACTCACGGACGGTGAGATCATGACCCGAGCCGAAGTCGGCCGCTTAACCGACTGAGCCACCGAGGCGCCCCTACTACAATCTATTCTAAGCAACTATTCTCTCCTACCTCAATTTTAGAAACAAACTCTAAATCAAGCTGCCACTTAATGGGTGCCACTTGACAGGGAGAAGTGTTCTCCCCATAGCAGGCAAAGAGAACATGCTCAAACTTAAGTCATTTAGCCCCTCTGCTCAGATTTCCCATTACTCGTCTAGTTCACAGTCCAAACCCACATCTTTGCAAGAGCTCAAGGGGTCCAACAGGATATGCTCCACACTGCTTCCGATCTCGTCTCCATTGGTCTTGACTTTGATTACATCCCTCAAGCCATATTGGCCTCCTTGCTGTTCCTTGAATATGTGAGGCATCTTTCCCCCTCAAAACTTCTGAGTTCACTTTCTGCTAGAAATATAGTCCATAGGATCTCCCTGAATTCCTCCAAATATCTACTAAATGTCCTCTTTGTTGTCAACGTTCTGTTGCTATCCAATCCAAAGCTGTAACCTGGCTCTCAACACTTTTGTTCCCTTTTTTGTTTTGTTTTTCTCCCAATAGGTATCACTGTCTAACATTCTGTATCTTATGCTTAATTATTTTTCCTACTGTCTGCCTCCTAAAATCTAAATTTAATGAAGGCAGGGGCACCTGGGTGTTAGTCGGTTGAATGTCTGACTATGGTTCAGGTCATGATCTTGTGATTCGTGGGGTTGAGTCCTGCATCAGGCTCTGTGCTGACAGCTCAGAGCCTAGACCCTGCTTTGGATTCTGTGCCCCCCTCACTCTCTGTCCCTCCCCCGCTTCTGCTCTGTGTCTCTCTCTCAAAAATAAGTGATCATTAAAAGTTTTTTAAAAAATAAGAGAAAAATAACTTTAATGAAAACAGAGTTTTATTTATTTATTTATTTTTGTTTTAAATATGCTTTATTCACTGCTGTTTGGCAGTACAAAGAACAAAGCCCAAAACGGGTGTGTTCAATATATTCAATAAGTACACAATTGACTGTAATTATGCAAAACGTATAAAAATACAAAGTAAATATTTCCACCAACAAGAAACGATTCAAAACAGTCATAAAATAGAATAGCAAAATAAAACTACCATAGCAAGCTTAAGGATAATCTTTTAGGAGAGGAAAATTGTCATTATGGACAAAGTTATATGTTTTTATTAAAGGAAATAAAATATATAAATAAATGGAAATGGATAAAAAATAAATGAGTAATCCCCATGAGTCCAAAGGGCCCACAAAGGAAGGGTCATTTTTATCCAAAATAATCTCTGAATTAAGTATAATTCCAATCAATACTCAGGATTTTTCCAGAGTTATTTCAATCAAACCTAAAACTAATATGGATGATAATAATACCAACAATGGTAAGAAATATTTCAATTAGACCAAAATAGGAAAGGAGTAGGAGGGACATGTAGGCCTGCTCTACCAAATAGCCTCTTGTAAATAAATAGTATTTGAGAATGTGGTATTTTGGCAGAGATAGAAAACTAAAGCCACAGAAGAGGAGAGTGAACATATTAACATATTTTTTTTTTTGGAAATAAGTATGTTTGGTAGGCAGAAGAGAGGTCCTCTGAATTTGCCGTGTCCTAATCTCTCTACTATGTGAATATGTTTCCCCATGGCAGAGAGGATTTTGTAGATGGGGTTAAGTTAAGGGTCTTGAGATGGGGAGATTGTTCTGGATTATCTGTGTGGGTCCAATGTAATCATAAGGATCCTCATAAGTAAAAGAGGGATGCAGAAGAGTTTGGGTAGGAGATGTGATGTTGGAAGCAAGACCCGGAATGATATATAAGTGTTGTTTGGAAGGAGCCAAAGAATGCAGGCTGCCTTTAGAACCTGGAATAGGCCAGAAAACAGATTCTCCCCCAAAGGCTCCAGAGGAAATGTATCTCCACTGACATACTGATTTTGGCCTCTGAGGCCCATTTTGGATTCCTGAACTTCAGAACTGAAAGATAATAAATTAGTGTTGTATTAATCACTAACTTTATGGAAGTTTGTCATAGGAGCAATAGGAAACTAATACAGTATATGATAAAAACCATTATGGTCAGTAGAAAAAGTTGAAGCATTCAATAAATTACAGACTTTTTTTGTGAAAAGCAAGACTTTAATCATAAAATATCTTCATGACATCTGGGCAGAGTTTCTTAAGCAAGGCACAGAAAGTGTAATCCAAAACACTATATATTGAAAACCATAGCTATATTATAAAAAGATAACCTCTGTGCATCAAAAGCCACCACTTAGAAACATAAAAACCACAAATGGGCTGGAATAAAATGTATAAGTACAATTTACAAAAGATTTATTTTTTCAGACTATTAAAAAATGGTATAAAACTGAGCCAAAAGAACAAACCATAAAAACAGGAAATTCTCATTTAACATAAAGCAAATGGCCAATGGACGTGAAAAGTCATCCCAACTCAAAATTAATTGGAAACATCAGTTTTAAAGTTATGATAAAATAACATTCCATGATCACAAACTGATAAGTATGACAAATTGTTGAAGCAAACTTGTTTCATAGGATAAACCCACCTGATCATGATGTATTTTCTTTAAACGAAAATTATGCTTCCAGATGTCTTTTTGATATTCATTTTTATTGTACACTGTGGTGAAAGAACATACGAGGTCAAAGAACAAAGAAGGATTTTTGTTTTTGGTTGAGACTATTGTGCACATTTCCTGGTTCTATGCCTGTGTAGTAACAATTATATAATAGAAATTTATAGCTTCTTGATACAGGAATTACCGCTGATATTGAAATAATATCCAAACTCTGTCTCCTCTGCACATCTTGTAAAGTCTAGGTTTCAGATTTTGTTAAAGCACGTCTACAGTAGTTTTTTTCTACGTTGTGGTCCTTACCTCTAAAACATGGACTTCTGTTGTCCCAGCCTAATTCCCAGTGGTATAAACAAGGTCTCTGTCTTCTGGTTAAACTGGAATCCCAGTATCTTCAGCAGTGCTCAACATCTAGGATTGTTTTTTTTATCACCCTCAGTTTTAGAGCAACCACTCTTTGCTAAAACCTGCAAACACTAAGCCCAGCCTTTAGGCAACACATGGCAAGAGAAAACCCCTAACTCCCATAATTCTTTCTACTACCGCCCTTCTCTCTAGTATCAGGTGCCTCAGATTCTAGACACATCAGTAACCATGAATGCTGATTGCTGCCTCCTTTGGCAAGTGGACCCACTTTGCTCTGTTGAACTCCAGCCACCTGCACTGAAGTTGGAAAAAAAAATTACCAGGCAGAGAGGCAGGCAAATGTAGATTTTATTCCATGAGGCTCCTTATTTTGAGGGGTCATAGTCCTGTACTGCCTTTGTCCAATGACTAAGAACAATTGCCTTATATACTTGTTGGAATGTAACAGTCGATTATGATGGGGGGACTAACTCCTTACCAGAATTTGCCAGAAGTCAATTTATTCACTTCTGAAAATTTTTATATACATTGTAAGCAAATATTTATTTATATTTAACATGTTTAAAGTTGAGTATTAAGCATGTGGAGATATAATAATGAACAGCACAGGCATGCTTTCTGTCCTAATGAAATTTGCCAACTAGTAAATTCTATACAATTATAGAAACATATATATATACATATATATATATATATGTATATATATATGTGTGTGTGTGTGTGTATCTATATACACACATATATATACACATATGTATTCATATAAATTTAGTCATTATTGAATTATTTTGCTATTCACTAAGGAGAAGCATCCATGCTTCCTATGATTATCTTTATATTCTTGAAGAGAATGAATGATGCCAAACATTCACCTGTCAAGCTTCCTACCCAACAAAAGCCCTTAAAAGTAATAGGTCCAGAGAGAAATGTTATTTTGTAATTAGTCAATTTGTATATACATACACTATTTTTTCTAAATAAATCTTAATAATATATTTTTCAAATGGAGGATATGGCACATTTTTAATAAAATTATTTCAGGTTTCAATTTATCACTTATTCCCCGTAAATAATAACCAATAACACCATTTCACCAATGCTGATAATCACACACACAATCTTTTAAACTATAGAATTTATATAATTAAATCCATAGCTTTTGCTTAGGAACGAAAGTTTCATTTCATGAGCCAGGCGTGCTGTTTGTTTATTTCACTGAATGGAAGTAGATTACGGACATTTCAACCACAGAAAAAATATTCAGTGTGATGCAGAAGAAATTAATCATAAACATGATTTCTATATAAAATATTTCCACAGAGAATATGGTAAGATTTGTAACTTTTAAAAAATAATATACATATTTCACCTAGGGAACAAAATCAAGATTAATTGAATGGGAATGTCTAACTTTAGGACTGCAACAGAATCATGACTTAATTAAAATAAAAATCTCATGGTGTCCTTCAAGTGACACTATAAAGAAATATCAGTAGAGAGGAGTATGAAATTAATTAAACATCACAGTGAATAATAACTCACATATGCCTTTAGTAAAATAAGCTGGAGTTTAAGTTAAGAAGAAATCAGGCATTTTGCTTACCTATGGATAAAACAGACATTTAACATTTGGTATATATTGTGGGGATATTTTTATTGAAACTTACATAATTCTGTCTTTTTAATTCATACCTAATTGTTTTACTAATAGATTTAGAAATTTTATATTCCAGCGTTCGCCTTAATTATCCCCATATTTTACACTGAGGAATATTTGAGAAAGAAGAGCTTGGAAACAACACAAAATCATACTGCAATCTTTTTTTCCGAGTTTTGGTCCAGCGCAAGTTTATGTGACTAACTGTGTATGTCCTTCAAAATTTCCAACAATAGAATATAATTGGGCATCTTAATCAATGTTTAACCTTGGAAAAATTGGCTACTCCACTTACTAGCAACATAAACTTCAGCAAGTTCGTTCATCTTTCTGTGTTTTGTTTTCCTCATCAATACAAAATAAATAATGTATTTACATTGTAGGACTCATGAAACCACAAAATAATAAAAATAATTAAAACATCTCATGTGCTTCTCTCGGTAATAGATATCCTCTCCACTACTCTTCCTTGTCTGAGAGGGTTCTCCTCTGTGAAAAGGAAAAAATTTGGACTAGAATCTCTCTCTCAATCTCTCTTTTTCTCACGGATGCACAACCTCCTTACACACATAACTACAACGCCATCACACACAATATATTTAGACATATTTAGATATGTTTCATATCTAATTTTAATTTCTTATTGCAAGCTTAAAGATCTACATTGCCACCTCTGTCTATATTGAGCCAGTGATGTAAACTTAGACATGTTTTTGGCCACAGTCTTCTTGGCATTCAAATGTCATCTCTGAGACTCCAAGAGAGTTTTTATGCTATTGGCTTGGCATCTTCTCAAAGGAAACCCTCTGCTTCATCTAGTCTTTTCTCTTTAGTCCTCAAATCTGTCATTCTCAATTCCCACTGTACATCCCTTGTTTTCTATGCCTGTAACATTCACCCCCTCCCCTCAAAGGAATTCAATTCTACTTTGCCTCAGGGTCCAGTTCAAATTCCATTTTGACTGACTGCTAGTACCTCCTGACAGAGATGCTCATTTAGACATTTTCTGATCACATGTCCTATTTCTTTGGACTGAAGTATAAGTCCCCTGAAATTAGTCCATGACTTAGGTTTCTTTGGTCTCACGTAACAGGAATTAAACTCAATCCAACTTTAGCAAAAAAAAAAAAAAAAAAAAAAAAGGAAACCTATTAGGAGGTGTGTAAGTGTGTAGAATTTACTGGATAAGTGTCTAACTTGGATACAGGCTGGAAAACAGAACAGGCACTGCCCGACTCCCTTCCTGGTGTGAATGTTGTACTACGGCCTTGTTTATTTTTGTGTTTTGTTTGGTTTTCACCTGTCCTTCAATTTCTCTGCTGAAAAGTAAGTACGGGGGGCAGGTAGTGGGGGGTAGGAATAGTTCACTTAGCTGAGCTTGGATTACATTTTCTCTCTAGTGCTGTACCAGGATGATGAGACGAAATTCCTGGCCAATGTAGCCTCCAGCCCCTTTCAGACTTCTCAAAGAGTGGAGAACTCAGCCTCATTTACTTTTCCACAAAGACGACATGCAATATCAGGGAGAAAAATTCACCCCTCCCTAAAGTCTTTGGCTGTTAGGGGGGAAGAAAAAAAAAACAATACCAGCTACTTAAAACAAAACAAAACAAAAACCTACTAAAGTTAAGAGACAGATTCTTTTTGCTTCACATACTATTTCAGCTATGCTATCATCTGAATGAGATGACTTCTCTGCAGTTATTGAGGAGTCCACCATTTAATATTAAGTGCACAGAGGGGCGCCTGGGTGGCTCAGTCAATTAAGCATCTGACTCTTGGGTTCGGCTCAGGTCACGATCTCACGGTTCATGAGCTCAAGCCCTGCATTGGGCTCTGCACTGACAGTGTGGAGCCTGCTTGGGATTCTCTCTCTCCCTCTCTCTGTCTCTGCTCCTCTCCTGCTCGTGCATGCATGCCCACTCTCCCTCTAAATAAATAAATAAATAAACATTAAAAATATATACCGAGTTCACAGAAAATGGTACACTAAGAGAACTCCGAAGGGAGGCGAAAGCAGGCAGAGGTGGAAAAACAACAGCTTTCGTTGTTGCATTGTACCACATTTCTTAAAGGAATTATTACTTAATATTGGTTAGCTACTACTCAACCAATTTATTATTAACAAGTCACGGACCCTGTCTATTTGGAAAGTGTCGATTAGAAAGCTTATAATTAGTTCAGTTCACATCAACCCATTTTAGAGTCAGGTCAGTAATCAGTAAGATCCTACTAGCCTAAGATATGATTTCATCTGCATCAATTTATCTGCATCTACCAACAATCACGTAAGCTGCCTTCTTACTTATTAGTATAGAGAACTATTTCAATTTCTATGTAATGCCAAACATGTCACTTGGGTACTAGCCACATGTCACACCTCTAGCCAACTCCAGAAATTGCCACAGCAATTCCTCTTTTTCCTTTGCCAACAATTATGCTTCCTACTGAATCATTTTTATCAGGGTACTACAGTGCAGACTGAATAATGGACGCCCAAGTTGTCTGTCTCTTAATCCCCCGAAACTCCTTATGTTACTTGATATGGCAAAAGAGACTTTGCAATATGATTGAGTTAAGGATTTAAAAATGGGGAAATGTCCTGGATTATTCAGGTCGGCCCAATGCAATCACAGGGATTTCATAATAAGAAGGCCAGAGATGAGAGGCAGAGAAGAAGTGCTGATGGAAGCAGAGAGACATTAGAAGATGCCCTGCCACTGGTTTCAAAAATGGAGGAAGAGGCCAGGAGCCAAGGGATGCAGGGCAAACAGCACTACCTGCTGGGAAAGGTAAACAGATGGAGTCTCCCTTACAGACTACAGAAAGAATCAATCCTGCCAAGTTTTGGCTTTGTAAGACTCATTTCACCCTGCTGACTCCCAGAACTGTAAGAGATGTGTGTCCTTTTGGGACACAAAGCTTGTTACAGAAGAAATAGGAGACTAACACAGTGCACACACATGCTATTATCACTACATATTAAAAAACAAGCACATAGAAACAATTTTTATAAAGGCAAAATTTCCCCCGCTTCCAACCACCCAGTTTCTACATTCTTAAAAAAGTTTTTCTTAAAGTTTATTTATTTTTGAGAGAGACGGAGACAGAATGCGAGTGGGTGAGGGGGCAGAGAGAGGGGGAGACACAGAATCCGAAGCAAGCTCCAGGCTCTGAGCTTTCAGCACAGAGCCTGACCTGGGGCTCGAACCCACGAGCTGTCAGATCATGACCAGAGCGCAGGTTGGACGCTCAACCGACTGAGTCCCCCAGGCACCTCATCAATTTCTACATTCTTAAAGGCAACAACAACAACAAAAACAACAACAACAAACTCTCCTCAAAAGAATATTCTGCTTTTGCTGTCTCCAATTCTCCTCCTAGCCATTGCCTCTTAAACACTCACCAATCACGTTTTCACTCCCGTTACTTTTGCTAAGGTCAGCATTGGCTTGTCTATTGAGACATCCAGTGGCCCACACTTCACTTCTCATCCTATATGATCTGTCTGCAGAATTTGGCAGTTCTATATTTTTTTTGAAATTGGGCTTGGGGAAAAATAGGCTTGTTTTATTTATTACTTCACTTGTCAATTCTTCTTGATATCATTTGCTGATTCTTTCTATTCCTCCCAACGTCTTAATATTGGAGTATTTTAGAACCAGGGTTCTAATCTTTGCTATGCTTCTCCATATATTCTCCCTCTTTTGGTGATTATATGGAGTTTACTGGCTTCAGAGACCACCTCGATGCCTATATTACTTATGATTTTCTTGCTCTACTTTGGATCTCTCTTTTTTAATTCCAGGTTCATTTACAAAATTTCCTACTTAAATATTGACCAATTATCTCAAGTTCAACATGTACAAACTTGAACTGATCTCCCACTTCTCCATTCTCCAAATGGATTTTCTAGTAGCTTTCCTGGTCTGTTGATAACAAACCTAACCAATCCCTTTCTCAGGCCAAAATAAATAAAATATCCTTATGTCTTCTCTTTCTCTGGTATTCCACATCCAATTTGATAGAATTCCAATCCTTTATCACCTTTGTTCAATCCATCAACTTTTCTTTCCTATTATTATTTGTAGTGTCTTTCAAGCTGTATTCGTGGGTCCCTATAGTTTATTTTCAGCAGCAACGGACCCTGCATCCCAAATTTTGTAATGTCCTCTTCTGTCAGAGTAAACCCTCACTAGCCCAAAAATGTGTCCAAAGTGTCCTTTGGCCTCCATATCCTTCTGTACCTGAATTTATCTTGTATTACACCTCCTTCTATTTTAATTCAGCCCTACTGGCCTTGACCTTTGTGAGCACACAGCATGTTTCTGCCTTAGGGCCTTTGCACTGGCTGCCAGTTTTTGTTTTTGTTTTTTCTTGGAATAATACCCTCATCCACAGATAATCTACATTGCTCGGTTTCTTACCTCTTTAAAGCTTTTTGCTGGGTCTTATCTTGCCAATAAGATTTATCCTGGCCATTGCATTATATATTGCTATCTGCCTTTTCAGTGTCCACGCAGGCAAGTCTTCATTAAAATATTTGTTGTATTAAATAATGCATACATCCAGAAACATAAATTTTACCACAGAAATTGTTACATTAGAGAAAATTATAGCTTACTCAATTGGAAAATATACCAAGTATGGTAATGCTGGAATGATTCAGAGGGACTAATCTAGAAAGTTCTGCATAACAACTTGAGCAGACTCATAGGAGCAAATTGACCCATTCATAATCTTCTCTACCCAGAAGGCAATGAGAAGCACATGCAGGAAGGAGCAAAGGAAATAAAAGCATTTCTATGGTGGAAATTTTCCTGTTTAAGTTAACAAAGGAGAAAAGTTAAAAAGCTAAAACCAGCTAAGTGGCAGGAGAATCAATTCTTTCCATGTTTGTGTAGCTTCAAAAGGACATCTAGTTACAATTGAAGAAATACAGCATCATTGAAACTCAAAATATTCTGTGATAATACTGACTTAGGGTAAGGATATTATATAAACATACAGAAACAGAAACACATTCTGGTTCTTCTCTCAGGTCTTGAACACTAAAAGACATGAATAGTTCTGCCATATACCTACTTTAGAAACTATCAAGTAAATAATAAGCATCTTAAATTGCCTGCAATTAGGCATTTACACAATAATCCATAATGACTCTAATGGAGTCTTTACATAGGATAGAGGAGTAATGCACAGTGTGTCGGTGATTAGGTATTTACATAATAGTATATAGCAGCTCTGAAGAAACCATCACAGACTATCAACTAAATAAAGCAGGTTTTTGGAATCTATAATTTACTATTTACTAAATTTTGTCAACTCCAGTAAATACATGTAATAAGCATCCTTATCTTTTTTCTTTTGATACTAAGCACTCTGAAACTGTGCCAAAAGTCCACACTACAACTTATTCCCCAGCTAAGGGATTCTCCCCCTTACAAAAACACTCCTGGAGACAGAGTTCTAAATTTACTTTGTTCATGTCTTCATTTCCAATTCTTTTATTTAACACACTGCAGACATATAATCATAACTAGTGGTTCACCAGCCTTGGCAAGATCTCTTCTTGCTTAACCCAATACTTTATTCTCAGCTCTAATCTTACTTGAACTATCAGCAGTTAACACATTTGGTTCCTTCTCGATTCATTTTTATAACTGCTCCTTTAAAACTGTATTCTCATCAACCCTCCTGGCATCTCCTTCCAAATGCCATTTGCAGACTTCTCTCAACTGAGCTGCAAAGCACTAAGCACTAATTGTACAAATTAGTCCTACAAAGCACTAATTGTAAACTCTATCTTCAGGAGCCCAAAATATTTCATTTAAATCCTTTATATTTAAACAGTTTATATTTTTGTAGCCCAAATTTGTATGCCCGAGCCCCAGATGTATGTAATAACTGCTTGCATGAAATCTTCACGTGAATATTTATTAGTGTGCTATAGGACTTCGGGATAATTTCTGTAGCAAAGAAGTCTAATAATATAAATTAGATATGCTCTGGGAATTACGTGAAAGCCTTACTTGTGAGAGATAGTAAGAATAGGAGGGATTGGGATTTTGTCTCTTCTTTAAGGTTCAGGTTAAGCCCAACTACCGTGACCTCCTGAGACCCGGGGCCATCTCATCTCTGCTATTTCACACATGCTCTTGTCTCTGCCTGAAATGTTCTCTCCATATTCGTCTTACCAGCCAGGCTTCTAATGATCTATGTATTTGAAGGTGAAGGAGTAATGTGCAAAGATCTTTTCATGGCCTAGGAACCACGGCTCCTGTAAAGGTGCAGGGATGCCAAGGTGGTATGTGTGGAACAGAGGGTGAGAATACTAATTATTTTCCTCAACTTTACATATTTTTTTGGTCTTTTTTCCTCTCGCATCTTTTTTTTATAATTATTTAAAGTCAACCTTACAATCAAATTAAATTCAATTAGATATATTGTCTAAGCAATTTACTGATATTTGAGACATGGAAAAATGATATTTAGTATTCTGAAATCCTGATTCTGATTCCAAGAAAAACTCATACATACAGAACTAAAATGCAAAAAAACATTACACCTGGGAGTCACATTTTCATATTCATAAATTAATCCAAGCTCTGATGTATTTGATGTTCTTTGACTTTTTCTCTTCTCAAGTCTTTGTTAACACTGAATGGATATTCATATGCAGCCATATGTTTTCCAATACTTATAATGATTTGCTGACAATTCAACTCCTGAATATATGTATACTTAGGAGACATGCCTTGAATAATTTTCTACATATTATCAGTCATATAGTATTGGCTTTCAAAATAGTTCATGAGGTTAAAATTGCTGTATTAGGTTCAACATGTACAAACACTTGATGATTTAATGACAATTACTTATTAACTGCCTAGAAAAACTGAATAGGCTTTTTCTATTTTTTATTTTTAAATTAATTAATTAATTAATTTATTTATTTATTTAGAAACAGAGAGTGAGCAGGGGAGGAGCAGAGAGAGAGGGAGACATAGAATCCCAAGTAGGCTCTGCACTATCAGCTCAGAGCCCAAATCAGGGTTCGATCCCACAAACCACGAGATCATGACTTGAGCCGAAATCAAGAGTTAGATGCTTAATCACCTGAGCCACCCAGGCGCCCCCAGATGTTTTTTTTTAAAGATCATGAAATGCGTATTGAATGTACTTAAAATGTATTACACAATTATAGATAATTACTAAGACCTTTTATTATACTGTTTTATTAAAGAAGTTACTGTTAAAAGGGGTAAAATACAAATCTTTTCTTTGTACCAAAATACTGCAGTTAAAGTACATTGTCATATCTCCTCAAGTTGTTGATCTTCTAAAATGTTGAGGTGATTTTACCCTTATAATGCACTGATACCTCTTTTAAAATAGTTGTACTATTATTATGTTCAGTAACAGAGAAACTTAAGAAAACTTAGATCATAAAATATTTATTTAATGTTTTCATGATAATGACCAGAAAAAGATGGGTTGAAAATCACACAAACCATAAATATGTGATTGGCTGCTTTAGAGTAACTGAATGAGACCACAATACCTCTGTGTTTTTCTTATTCTGAGTCATCATGCATTAGTGCCATGAAATATATTTACTGGGCTATTCCTAGCATTAAGACATAAATAAATAGAATAGAATAGAATAGAATAGAATAGAATAGAATAGGGTAGAGTAAAATGACAAATATCCTAGTATATTGGTAAGATCAGCATCATTTTATATCATTTCTGTTTCATATGACTGTGTATGTCCATCTCTGTTATTTGATCTTATATATTTTTCTTTGCTTCATAGGTCCTTAGTTTATAAATACATGCTTATAATTCCTGCCTTTTGAAGAACCATCAGGTAATTTAGTTCATATGACAGAGTGAAAACACTGATATTTGGTAAACAATACATAAATATTTAAAAATTAGCCATCATGATAGATATTTAAAATAGTAAGAAGAACTTTGCAAGAAACTATACAGCAGTAAACATCCATTGACCATGACTTTGACACATGCTCATGCTTAAAACAATTTTTGCAAGGAGAATGCATTGATATGATTACATATCATATTAATGGATTATATCAATTAAGTTTTAACTGCTTGAGACTGGAGTGTATCTCACTCTTTAGGCAAGCACATAGCTGCTAGTTAGGGAGTGAACAAAATTGACACTCTGTTAGAAAAATAAAAAGATCTCCCATGGTTTGTTAAATAGACAAAAGACAGTATTTGTCAAAAACATTTCAGCCCAATAGGTTTTTTGAACTTTATTAAAGTATAATTTACACAAAAAAAATTTAGGAATTGGAAGTGTATATTTTGATATGCTTTAAGATGTACATACACATATATATGTATCATATAGGACATTACATCAATCTAAAAAGTTCCTTTCTGCATTTTTTTTTTTTTTGCATTTAGTACCCTTTCCTCATTCTTGTCCCCAGGCAACCACTAATACAATTTCTAGATTTTCATATAAATGAAATCATATGCTATGTATTCTTTTGTGCCTATCTTCTTTAGTTAGCATCATTTTGAGATTTTTTTTTGCTGCTGTTGCATTTATCTGTAGTTTACTCTGTTTAATTGGTCAGTAGTATTCAATGGTATGGGCACACCACAATTAATTAATTAATTCTCTAGTTGATAGCCATTTGGCTTGTTTTCACATTCTTTCTAGTAAATAAATCCGTGATGAACATATGGGTACAAACATTGTTGTGGGCATGCTTTTGCTTATCTTTGGGAAACACCTAAATTTGTGTTTGATGGGTCATAGGGTAAATGTATATTTAACTTTATAAAAAACAAAACAAAACAAAACAAAAAAACTACTAAACCATTTTCCAAAGGAACTGGATCATTTTGTACTCTTACAAATATACTGTACGAGTGCTTAAATTGCTCCTCCCCTTTTTTAAAGTTTATTTGTTTAGTTTTGAATAAAGAAAGAGAGAGAGCAAGAATGAATAGGGGAGGGCAGAGACAGTGGGAGAGAGAGAATCCTAAGCAGGCTCTGGGCTGCCAGTGCAGATCTCATGTGGGCTTGATCTCATGAACCGTGAGATCATGACCTGAGCAGAAATCAACAGTTGGACATCCAAGCACCCAGCTCCATACTTTCAACAATATTTGTTGTTGTCAAGACTAGACACATACATGTGCACACAACACATATATATCCATACACATATATACAAACACATACATACACATGCACATATATACACACATATAAATATATATATGTATATAATTCTTTCAGCTTTTATTTATCTGGAAGGAAAATAATGGCTCTTTCAGCATGTTAAAAAATGTTGTCTTACTGGCTATTATTCAAACACATTTTTGTACCTCATACATTGTGTCTTTTTAAAAATTATTTACCTGCATTTTCATTTTTTTCTTACTATTGGTTCCTTTGCAGTGGGATTATAA